>NC_089220.1:9819562-10072073 GCF_963924675.1 Phocoena phocoena
AGGGACAGCTTTTCTATGGGTCACAAGAAACTTGTGAATGTAGCACAAGGAATATGGCAATCTGATGGCAAAGGCATGACAATAACAGGAGGGAGAGTTATTCCATTGATTTGTGCCCACACTGTACATGCATGATCTCTCATCAGATCTTCAACAGGCCGTGAAGCTCAGACAGGTGAGAGATGGTGTACCTTCTATTAGGGGGTTGCCAGTAGATGGATTTAGGATATAGTTCAGAATCTGAGCCAACAGAGCTTGCTGATGACTTAGATATGGAGGTGGGATAATGTTAACAGTACTTAACTTCCATGGTTATTACATGGCTTCGATCAGTGAAGCCTTGTAATCCAATGTCTGGCACCTAGAAAGCCCTCCAGAAATGTGACAAAGATGAAGACCTATGGCTATGCCAGGAGTCTTCTCAGACCCAGACACAGACTCTCTGTGAGGTCTGAAGAGAAGGAAGCTCTGGGTTGTGGAATGTCCTGGCATAGCAGGTAGTGTCATGAGAAGACTGGTTCCCACACTCTGAGAAGCACATCTCCTTCCCAAAGCTCAGGCTGCCCCCAGACAGGTCAAAAGCAGCACAGATAATGAGACAGCAGTGCTTCTCCGTCTGATTCTCTCCCCAGCCTGTTGGATTTGCATTTGCCAAGGTTTTCCATTTCTGGAACATATAACTTGGAAGAGATACTCCCCCATATTGGTCTCACCAGCTTATTCAACTTAGAAGCTGACTTCTCAGGAATCACTGGGCAACTCAACAGAACTATCTCCAGGGTAAGGCGGTGAGTGTGGACGTGTGTTGGCAGAGGTGGGGTGTCTTCTCCTCTGACATGAGGTGCATTTGAAAGTCAAGTTCCCCCTTTTTTCTATTCTGGCTTTTTAATGTCACAATCTTTGAGGCTTCTTTTCATAAGCATCCCCCTTTCCATCCCCACCCCCTTCTTCTAGACCTTTATATTCTTCAAAGCAGGGATGGAGTCTTGAATAGAGTAGACACACATTCAGGGTCATCCACAGAGCCAGAGTTTCCCCAGGTGTGGGACTAGCCTTGTTTTTATCCCTTAAACTTCCTCCGAGGGCAGGTAGTGAGACTCTATCTGCCTTTGTTATAGCTGTAGAGAGTAGTGGGCATGAACAGGAAGTATATCCATCAGTTTTGCTGCAGTAACAAATGATCCCCAAATCTCAGTGCCTTATCATCACAGAGATTTATTACCTGGCCATATGACATGTCAGAGGTGTGTCACTACCATCTGGCTACAGATCTACTTCTCGTGTTCTCTTCCTTCTAGAATGTAGGTCAAAGGAGAAGCTCCTATTTGGGACATACCATTCTTATAGCAGTGGGAAAAAAGCAGAGATAATGTGCTATATCTCTTAACACTTCTCCTTACGTGTGGTCTCTGTCAAGGCCACTCACAAGTCATTGGCTAAAGCAAGTCCCACAGTCAAGACCACCGTCAATGGGGTGGGCTCGTGTTCTCCTGCAGGAGATACTGTAAGCCACAAGGCATGGGCGAGGGCTGATGAGATCCTACAGGAAGGAAGAGTTCATACTTGAGAATAATAATGCTATTTTCCACAGGAGGGAAGGCAATAAAAGACGCTTCTCTGTTCTTCCATCATCTTCCTAAGATAGAGTCATTATCAGTTGGGTCTTTATTCGAAATTTCATAAGGAAAGTTTACTCTCTTTTATTTGGGAAAGACCAGCTGAGATTTGGAATGTGAAACCAAGGAACAGGGATGTGGTCTTGTGTGTGTGTGTGTGTGTGTGTGTGTGTGTGTGTGCGCCCTCTGTGGAGAAGGTAAACAAAAAGGAAAAGAAATAGCTTCGTTTTTTACAGAATTTCTTCCACAGTGACCTCAGATGTTAGATTTATCTCTTCATAGACCTTTATGGAAATGAAAGAGACTGTGAACACCAATGTTTTTCAACATTTTTAGTTAAAGCCTCAGAATCCTTCCTAAGGAGTTGTGTGAAAATGAGGTTTTAAAAAAACAGAATTCTTTTCATGGAGCCCAGTGGAGGGCTTGGCACATGAGACAACCTGGTTTCACTGAGCTTATTTTGAAAACCACTGACTCAGGCTGAGCAGTCCATTTTTCTTTTCATGTTTTTTTAAAAAAAATTCTTTTTTTTTAATTTTATTTTTTAGCATATTTATTGGAGTATAACTGCTTTACAATGGTGTGTTAGTTTCTGCTGTGTAACAAAGTGAATCAGCTATACATATACACATGGCCCCATATCTCCTCCCTCTTGCATGTCCCTCCCTCCCACCCTCCCTATCCCACCCCTCTAGGTGGTCACAAAGCACCGAGCTGATCTCCCTGTGCTATGCGGCTGCTTCCCACTAGCTATCTATTTTACATTTGGTAGTGTATATATGTCCATGCCACTCTCTCACTTCATCCCAGCTTACCCTTCCCCCTCCCCGTGTCCTCAAGTCCATTCTCTACGTCTGCATCTTTATTCCTGTCCTGCCCCTAGGTTCTTCAGAACCATTTTTAAAAAGATTCTTTAATTTATAATCATACTTGCCCTATCAAATCAGGACCTTGATCCATCAATTGCAACATTCTAAAATGCAAATCTTTTTTAAGCTGGGAGCACCTTTCATCATATCTCTAATACGTGAGTGCTTTCTGTTTTGGAGCTCCTAATCTAATTGGGATCTATGTATACGTATGGCTGATTCACTTTGCTGTATGGTATAAACTAACACAATATTGTAAAGCAACTATACTCCAATAAAAAATAAATAAATAAAGCCAATTAGATGAGCAAGCTATTTTAAAGATGAGAAAACTGAGGCTGAGAGAGGGCAAATGCAGCTCGTAGCAGAAAATGACACTTGGGTCTGTGCCACGTGCACCCAGGTGCTTGGGAAATGCCCCTAAAAGTCGCTGTTGGGTTTTTGCAGCCTGGTGCATGCTCAGGTAGCCTTCAGCCCTGTTCAGGCCCATCTGTCTCCCCTTCAAAGAACAAACAGCACGGTCAGGGTGACTCCCCAGGAAATGATGGAGGCAGAGAAACCGGGACGAGGCGGGAAATGAAATAAAGGTTGGAGTGCTGCCTGGGAAGGCGGGACCTGAACGGGCTGACTCCGCCTCCATCTCCCTCGTGCCGCGTGAGGTGGCATCAGCCCCTGGAAACGCCCTGCCCCGATGCTGTCTCTGCCCCTCTTCTCTCCTTCTAGGTGTCACACAAGGCGGCAGTGGACGTGAGTGAGCGGGGAACGGAGGCAGGTGTGGCCTCCGGCCTCCTCTCCCAGCCCCAGTCTCTGAATGCAACGTCAGCCCCACACGCCCATTTCAACCGACCTTTCCTGGTGCTGTTTTGGGAGGTGACCACCCAGAGCCTACTCTTCCTGGGAAAAGTCGTCAACCCAGCTGCGGGGTGATGGTGGTAGGAGGCCAGGGGATGTCCTGTGCCCTCCCTGAAAAACAGGAAGGCCAGCACCAGCCTGCATCTCAGGGTTGCTCTGAGGACCATTGAATCAGTGTGCAAAGATGCTAATAAAGTTGGCCCTGGGTTTTGTGAACAGTGAGGGGCGATGCTTACAAGGGGTGGGGGGGTGAGCACACAGAGCAGCGGTCAGTCATTCACTCTACAATCTAGTATCAAATTTGGAGGACAGCCTCCGATTATGGTCTCCTCAGAGACGTCCACCACTTCTGCCGCCACTGCTGGTCCTTCCTGAGTGTATTTTGGGTCCTAGGAAAAGGCACAAAGGATATCAGGAGGAATAAGCGAGTCTCTCACTTCATAGTGGCCGATCTTGGCTATGCAGCAAAGTGAGGTCGTCCTGAAACGTCGTTGCCTCGCTGTCAGGAGTTAGTTCACCTTGAGAGGAGATTGAAGCCGGGGCAGGGGCTCTAAGACATGTTCTATGAAAAGAAGGGATGTGAGGATAGGCCAATGCAATAATGGGCCAATCCAGAAACGGAGGTCAAACGCCCAAGGACAAGATCAAAGAAAGTGGAAGGGTTGACATGGCCTGGTGAGACAGTGGGCTTAAGGCACAATCTTGGTCAGTGGGATGAATGCTGGGGTAATATTCAGAGGCAATGATGCATTGTTTAGAGGTCAGAAGTCCTACTCCCACAAGTGTGCCCTCCAGTCGTAAAAAGGCATCAATCTGGAAGTGGTGGGGAAACTCAGAAGTGCCACCTTAACTGCATGTATGTACCATACATGTGACAATACATCCCCACAATGAAGTCAGTGTCGAGGCCTAGAGGGTGGCTGTGTGTGGTACATGTCTAGGAAGAAGCTGTACCAAAAATTGCAAGTGGTAGAACTCCCCCACGCCCACCCAAAGGAGGCAAGACTCAAGTTGGGTCTTGAAAACAAGGGAAGCCTTAAATAAAGGGAAAGAGGGTAAGATAGTCCCAGAGAGGGTGGAAGAGACACACTATGGGCAAAGGCCACCGGGGGAAAGAAAGAAAAATGTATGTTCTAAGAAGAGAAAACCAGTTTTGCAGCAACAGAAAGTTCATGTAGGGTCACAGTGGAAGGTCATGCTGGAGAGGGATTTGGAGGTAAAGGGTTGGAGGCTTTGGATGCCGGCGTTGAGGCAGACTTCCGGACACTAGTGAATTCTTGCCACCTCCCACTGGTCAGCCAACCTGACGTGATGCTTGATCCCGCTGTGCCTCAGTCTCTTCTGAAGAATGGAAAACATAAAACCTAAGTTACAGAATTGTGAAAATCAAATGAGGTCACGAATGTGAAGCATTAATCGCCTGGTAAACCGTAGGTGCTCAATGAACATTTGTTCATCTCCACCCTGTTCTTTGGGCTGCCCCAGCCCTCAAGGCTGTCCTTTATTCTCACGGAGCATAGCTCAGCTCTAGGGAATGTCCAAATCCCCCAAGTGGCCACTGGTCCAGGTGCCAGATGTGAACCCTCCCGGTGAAACCATATAGGTAGCACATCCTCAGAACCCAAAGGTGTAGATGGAGAGCCTTCAGGGACTTTGCCCAGGCATGAAAGATTCCATCTGGAGGGACATTTGCTGTGACAGGGACATTCACTGTAACAGCACTGTGGCGCCCAGAGGGAGCCGCTGGCCCAGGGATCAGGGCTGAGACTGCAGAGGCACACGCGGATGACAGCCTGCAGGTTTTCTCTAGAAACATTATTGTTAGTGATCATTCACTGAGTTGTTTCTTCCTTCCCGTCTTAAGCTGTCACTTTCAGTCATCTGTGAATTGAGTAAATTTCTCCCCAAGTGGAGATTCCATATGTATTTATACTTCAAACTGAACTTTTAACCATCTAGAAGAACTCGATCATTTTCTTTTTTAATTTTCATTTTATATTGGAGTATAATTGATTAAAAATGTAGTGTTAGTTTCAGGTGTACAGCAAAGTGATTCAGCTATACATATACATGTATCTACTCTTTTTCAAATTCTTTTCCCATGTTGGTTATTAAAGAATACTGAGGGGCTTCCCTGGTGGCGCAGTGGTTGAGAATCTGCCTGCTAACGCAGGGGACACGGGTTTGAGCCCTGGTCTGGGAGGATCCCACATGCCGCAGAGCAACTGGGCCCGTGAGCCACGACTACTGAGCCTGCGCGTCCGGAGCCTGTGCTCCGCAACAAGAGAGGCCGCGATAGTGAGAGGCCCGTGCACCGTGATGAAGAGTGGCCCCTGCTTGCCACAACTAGAGAAAGCCCTACGCACAGAAACGAAGACCCAACACAGCAAAAATAAATTAATTAATTAATAAACTCCTATCCCCAACATCTAAAAAAAAAGAAAGTTAGAAATCCACCTCATCTCTTTAAAAAAATAAAAATAAAAAAAAGAATATTGAGCAGAGTTCCCTGTGCTATACAGTAGGTCCTTGTTGGTTATCTATTTTAAGTATAACAGTGTATACATGTCAATCCCAAACTCCCAATCTATCCCCTCCACCAACACTTCCTCCCTGGTAACCTAAGTTCCTGAAGAACCTGATCATTTTCAAGGTAAGTCAACAGCTACCTAAAATGTATATTTTTAAAGATCTTGTGATTCTCTTTGGTGGGTCTTGAACCATTTCTGCCATGCCATACAGTCCCAGCTACACTTATTTTGCCCCTGGGTCAAAGCAGGTAAATAGGCTTTGAACGTTCAACTAAGCCCCTGAACAGGTACAACCTACACGAATACACAGGACCCTGTGGGGAAAATAGCATTAAAGCCACTGTCACCCTACCTCAAGTTTCCATGAGTATCACAGAGTCCACGAAAATGGGCATAAATGTTCTCCCTTCATTCCAGCCAGGAACAGAGCTGAGAGCTTTAAAGTTGTCCAAGTATGAGAGGGTGTTTTCTAGACTCCTATTTACTCTTCTGTTGAACTATTTGTCTTTTCTTGCGTCAGTACTACACCATCTTAATTATCGCAGCTCTGTAAGTCTTGATATTAAGCCAAGCCCTCCAGCTTTGTTTTTCAGAAGTCCTTGTTAGCTTGTTTTCATTTGTTTTGCTTTCAATGTTTGTTTGCCATCCTGTCCACTCCAGTAGTTCAGGTTAAAGTAGTTGGTGACTTTCTCTGCTCCCCCAGCTGCAGCCTTCCAGAACTTCATACCGGCCCCAATCCACCCACACTCATGGGATCCCCAGTTCCTATAATAAAACCCTTTATTACAAAAACTACTTGCAGTGCCTCTGTTTTCCTGTTCAAGGAACCAGACGGATTCAGATAAAAACACCTTTGTTTTGCCTTCATTCTTGAAGGATAATTTTACTGGGTATGGAACTTTAAGTAGGCAGATGTTTTCTTTCAGTGCTGGAAATATGTCACTCCATTATATTTGACCTTCACATTTTTAGTTGAAAAAGTTATCTATAATTTTTAGAATCCTTTGAAGGTAATGAAGTTTTCCCCCTCTGGCGTCTTTACATTCTCTCTCTCCTCTCTTTTCTTTTGGTCTTTCAACTGCTTTAAAATGATGTCCCTAGGTACAGTTTCTCATGTATTAATCTGGCTTGGGGTTCATATAACTTCTTGAAAATGCAATTTGATGTCTGTTTTGAAAAATTCTCAGAAACTGTCTCTTTAAAAATTGCTTCTCTTCCCATTTTTTTCTTTTTCTGGGACCACAGTCATGCATATATTAGATGTTTCAGGCACGTCCCATATGTCTCTTATGTGCTTTCCTGCATTTTCTATTCTTTTTTTCCTCTGGGCTTAATCTGGATACTTTCTACTTGCCCATCTCTCACTTCTGCTCTCTTTAAAGTCTGTGTTTGATGACTCCAATATCTAGATACCCGTGAGTGTTTATTCTCTGCTTTTCATTTTCAGTTATTTTTTCTGTTATTTGTTATGCCTGGTCATTTTTTATTAGATGCCGAACAATGTATATCAAAAATTATGTAGCTGTGGCTATTTCCTTCCTCAAGAGGAGATTTGATTTTCTTCTCTCAGGCAGATAGAGTACAGACTGGGTTTCAGTCTCTTTTGGGGTCAGGTTTATTTGGCCTCCCCCGTAATGTAGCAGTGAGGAGGTATCCACTGAAAGTGTGGCTGTTTTCCAGAGCCCTGGCCCCTTCACATGTTCATGCACCAATTTTTGTTCCCTGAGTACTAGGAGCCTACTAAAATCTGTGTTATTTCAGCCGGTGACTTTGTCATGACTCTTCAGCATCTCGTCCCATACATTCACTACTCAGGAGTCAGAAAACTCTTTGAAGGGAAATTGTATGCAGAACACTGGATGCACTTCCTTGTGGTTCTCTATTCTCTAGGAACTTGGTCCCTCGAGTCCTAACTTCTTGTTGCTGCTGAACTCCCATTTTGGTTTCCCCAGCCTAGTGACACTATTATAGGCTCTAGGCCACTGTGTCCTGTGCCCCAGATTGCAAATCAGCCAAAGTCCCAGAGGGAAAAGGCAGCAGCAAATGTTAGCTTCACTATAACACAATTCCTTTCTCTCTGGAATCTTCTCCCCATCCTTATCTCATCCTTCTCCATTGTTCTCTAGTACCTTTAACCATCTATTTTTTAATTTTATTCAGCATTTATAGTTGAGGAAGGATGAGTCTGATATTAGACTCTCTCCCATAATCAGAAGCCAGATGTATTCTGACAAAGAGAAGCCCGTGCTACGATTCCATGCCCACTGAAATAACCTCATATGAGGTGTCAACTTGGCTGGTCCATGGAGTGCCCAGACATTTGGTGTCCAGACATTATTCTGAGTGTTTGTGTGTTTTTGGGGTGAGATTAACATTTAAATCAATAAACTAAGTAAAGCAGATTGTCCTCCATAATGTGAGTGGGCCTCATTCAATTCATTGATGGCCTGAATAGAACAAAAACCTGACCCTCCCCTGAGGAAGGGAGAATTCACTTGCTTGATGGCCCTCACGCTAGGACATCAGCTCTGCAGATCTGGGACTTGCCAGCCTCCATAGTCACTTGAGCCAATTCCAATAAACAAAATGATAGATACATACATACATACATACATAGAAATAATCTCTCTTATTGGTTCTCTATAGGGAAACTTTTTCTTTCTTTTTAGAAAAGACCATTGTGTAATAATAAACAAGAATAAAATGCAATTCTTTATGGAAAAGAATAGTAATAAACTTGTATTTGCCAAAAACACAGTAGCTGATTATATACAGACTATTTACTGATGGACCGATCGATTTTTAACTTGATCTTATTTTATTAATTAAAGCAAAATTGCACTGATGCCAAAAGAGACAGATCAGCGAACCAGTACATAAGACATGTAACAGATGCAACTGCATCTAGGCATTTGTTTCTTTTCTTTTTTTTTTTACTGGTTTTAAATTTTTTTAACTTTTTATTTTATATTGGCGTATAGTTGATTAACAATATGGTGTTGGTTTCAGGTGTACAGCAAAGTGATTCAGTTATACATATATCTATTCTTTTTCAGATTCTTTTGTCTCTAGGGAACCTTGACCACACCACCCCACACTCACCTGCAATATCCAATGACAACTCCACTGTGTGAGAAGACCCTTGGTAATGAGAAATCTTGTTACCTCTTCTCTGGATCTCTCAACATTGTAGAAGCGGGTTTGTATTTATTTTGTTCACTAATGTGTTAGAAACCAGTGTGCTATTAAAATTGTAAAAGGGCAGGGATCTGGAAACCCCCATGGTCTACTCCAATTCACGGTCCCACCTCTCCAAGAGTTTCCTGATAGTGTTGCTTGAACAAGACGCAAAAGGCAAATGGAAATCCAAGGTTCGTTTCACTGTTGGCAATGGCTTTGAACAAATATCATCCACAAAACCCTGGTCAGCTGAGCTGGACCCAGTGACATCTGCCTCAGACCCACAAGAACTGTTTCCTCCAAAGCCCAAACCCAAACCTGGAATCCTACCATTAAGACGGTTCAAGATAGAAAGCCTGTGGTAGACGGTGGGATGAGGGAGTGTGGGATGAGAATGTACTCAAAGAGCAGACCGAGAGGGGATATGTTTGCCCCAATGCCTCATGCTGCAAGTGTGATGGGGGAGGGGTCCATTCAAGAAAGAAAGCCCTCCCCACCCAAGTTAGAGGAAAGGATGACCCTCTTGAAAGCCTGCCTGAAGGGCTCTGGCCTGGACTGGCTACTGTAGTTATACAGAGATGTTAGAAAGTGAGTGTCATAGCAGAGCCTTCTCCTATGTAGAGAGGGCTGGACATAAGATTGGGTCTGCACCCATAGGCCCAAATCCAAATCCTGAATTCAGCTTGTGGGCCACCAGTTTGAAATACCTATAAAGCATCCAGGTTGCTAAATGTTTAAATAATATCAGGATAGCCTGGGCCCAGAAGCCCATGGACTTCAGCACCAAATAGAGTGAGATTAGTGAGGCAATACCGAATCTTGTGTATCTATGGTGATGCCTTGATCGGCTTCATGTTTGAGAGGGAAATGATTCTCAAAGTAATTGAGATCTCTCAAATAATGGGTACCCTCAGCCTACATTTTATCACCCACCATTTACAAGGAGAGAGAGAATGAGAAGATGTTGATCCCATACCCACTGCCCTATTATCGAAGGCTAGCCCTGCCCCCTGCTGGTTATAGAGGATCATTGATGCATCCTAGAAGCAGCCCAGCACCCTCTCCTCTCCCTTGAGGCTGGGCCAAGGAGGACTTGTGGGAGGGGAGGGTTGCCAGACAAAATAAGAACACCTAATTAAACTTAAATTTCAACAAGTAGGGGCTTCCCTGGTGGCATCGTGGTTGAGAGTCTGCCTGCTGATGCAGGGGACACGGGTTTCGTGCCCTGGTCCGGGAAGATCCCACATGCCACGGAGTGGGTAGGCCTGTGAGCCATGGCTGCTGAGCCTGCACGTCCGGAGCCTGTGCTCCGCAACGGGAGAGGCCACAGCAGTGAGAGGCCCACGTACCGAAAAAAAAAAAAAAATTCAACAAGTAATCTTTTAGTTTAAGTATATCCCATGCTATGTTTGGGACATACTTATACTTTTAAAAAAAAAAGGTTGTTGTTGTTTATACAATATTCAAATTAATATTGTCATATTTTTATTTGCTAAATCTGGCGATCCAGGGAGGGGTATAAATGCTCAATATTTGTGACGGGGTCAGAAGAAAGGAAAGGTCTATTAAGCTGGAGGGCAGGCTGGCTGGGCATCTGGGTAGAAAGAGCAGTGAATATGATTAAAAGAGAACTCAGAAGAGACATCTGTGAGGCAGAGCCAGCTCCGGACCCTTGCATGTGAGCAAATCCAGGCTGGCCTGCTGAAGGATAAGAGACACATGGCTCAGGATCCTCCATCACCGTGGCTGACATCCAATCTCTTGCAAAACCGTGAGTGAGGCCAACCTAAACCAGTGGCCCAGCTGACCTGCCAGCTGACCACAGATGCTGAGCAAGCCCAGCCAAGATCAGCCAAGCCTGGGCCAGGCCAGAACTGCTCAGCTGACCTAAAGATTTATGAGCCAACTTCTGGAGTGGTTTGTCATGAAGTATAGGTAACTGATACAAAGGGGAGAATGGGTGTGGGGATGGACCTTGGGAATTCCAGACCAAGAAGACAATATGATGAGTTGTGGTGCCTGAGTGCCCAAGTTCTGTAGGTCCACCCCACCCCCTCCCCAAGGACTGAAGTGGCAGGTTTTGAGGTACCTGCTCATGTCCCCATCTCAAGGAATCTGACGTCCCTGAAGGCCCTTGAACAGGGCCCGCTGAGCGAGGGATGGGACTTGATTCAAGGGTAACCCGTCCATTGGTTGGCTGCCCATGAGTTGTGGCTGAGCTCAGAAAGATGAACTGGACCAATCAAGACCTTTCCTGGCAATTCGTGAAAGTACTGTGACATCAGAGCTGAAAGGTCATGGGTCAGCCATTAAAGGCCACTTGTGAAATGGAGAAGCAGAGGATGTTGTTTAGAAGTGAAGGGAACAGATGCACAGAGAGACACAGTGGCAGAGAGATGGGCCAGAGAATGGTTTTCCTCATTTTCAGCACTGGTGAAGGGATTTGTTGGTGATCGTCTGGGCCTAGGGAGCAGAAAACTACTCAGGCTGGTATGAGAAGAGGGGTATCCATTGTAAGGATGTAGACCATCAAAGAACACTCTGAAAGCCATATAAGCATTTGCGGAAAAGTGGAAACTGCAGAGTCATCAGACAGAATAACCTCTCTCTCTCACCTTCTCTCCTGCTTGGGCTCTGTCTCAATGCCAGATCACCTTGCTTCATTTAATCCAGTGTTTAGCAAGGTCATTTGATCACAGAAATATTTTTGTCTCATAACACTTACTAACATCCCACAGATGTGGTGTTCTGTGTGACCCACTTTAAGGAAAAGTGCTGTGTGGTCTGCATTATGTTATCTATTGCTCTTTCTTTTTTATTTTCCTTTTCTTAGGAAGCTCCTGAGGCCTAAAGAGGTTGTTGTCCTGCCCAAGGTCACCCAGTTTTTTAGGGGCAAATTTGAACTAAGACCAGGATGCCCTTCCAGCATAGACTATTAGGCAACATTTATACTATTTATACAGGAAAGAAAGGAAAGGAAAAAAAAAATAAACAAGAGCAGCAACTATCACCGCTGGGCATTAAGTGACAGGCACTGGTTTGAGATATTATGGGGGTTGAGAGGCAGGCTACAGATAAACCCTCCAATGGAAAGACAGGTAAGACCAGAGTGAGACTTCCCTGGGAGGAGAACTAGAAACCGTGTACAAGCCCCTGTGTCCTTGTCTTTTGAAGTAAAAGGCTGACTCAAGAGTTAATGACTGGGAAATGAGAAAACGTAAAAACGAAGAATAGCTGTTGGGCCGGGGAACTGGTAACAATTTAGACTATAAGTCCGCCACATAGCAGAATCACCAAACTCACAGTTCCCTGAAAGATAGAGATAAAGGCCTGAGACACATTCCTACCAGATGAAAACTGCTGACCATAAGAACATAGACCCCAGACTGGTTGGAAACAGAAGGTTGATGATACTGACTCCCCATTACCTCACCACCAGCCAGTCAGAAGGATAACCACAAGCTGATCATGCCCTGCTCCATGAACACTATGACTCCTCACTACCCCCTCCAGGGCAGGACACAGTCTTGAGGGCATTAGCCCACTGTGGCCCCCGTTGCCTGGCAAAATAAAAAGAGCTACTCTTTTCTACTTTACCCAAAACTCTGTCTCCATGTTTCTATTAGGCACCGGTGAACAGAGGCCAAGTTTCAGCAACAAGTTCCCAGCTGTTCACCTCTGCACTTGGACACCTGTGCATACACCCCTGGATAACTCTCTGCACCTGGTAGGCAGAGGCTGGACCACAGGGACATGGGGCTCTCGAGTCAGAGTAGGCTGAATGAATTGGCAGATTGGCCATGAGTGTCTGGGGCATTGATGAAGGATCGGAAGCCCTGGAGCCAGAGAATGTAACAGATAAGAGCAAATATAACAGAGAAGAACAAATGTAACAGAGAAGAACAAACTTGACTCCATACTGGATCTATTCCTTAGCTCTAACCCTTGTTGCCTGTGCTTAGTCATGCTGGCTCTGCATCTTTGTAAAAGAATGTTGCCTACAGCCTGAAATATAGGCAATGATACCCCATTCTCAAGGCTCTGATCCTTAAAGGCATAACCCTTTTCCATTCATATAGAGATAAAAAGTTGCAGAACAGAGAATAATATTTGTCTTGTTGGAGGCTTATAAGAACATTGTGACAAGACCAAACTGGACAGCTACAAGAACAAAGGATTCATACACCAAGAAGGTCGCAACAACCAGCCACACGCCTTCCCTTTTTAGTAGAAAAGAAGCCTGAATTCTAACTTGGGTAAGATGGTTCTTTGGGACATGAGTCCACCATCTTCTCAGTCTGTTGGCTTTCCAAATAAAGTTGCTATTCCTTGTCTCAACAACTAGTGGCTCAATTTATTGGCCTGTTGAACAGCGAGCAGTAGGAACTTCATAACACAAAGGGCTCCCTGTCACTGAGTGATGGAGTGAACATCCCCACTGCAACTGTAGCCACTACCACTGGTCCTCGCTGTCAGTGCCTGCAGCCCTCCATGTGCTGGAAGAGACACCATCCTTGGCTCAGATGCCTCCACCCACTGCAGCCTCCCCATCCTCTGGCTTCAACGCTCCTGGAGGCTGAGGCCTGAGTTTTCAGGGCTAGGAGTGCTCCCTTTTATGGCCTTACAAGTGAGAGAAGGTCAGACAGACCCCACTGCACCTGCCAGCATTGCCGCTAGGAGGACACCCCCTACTACTGCTGTGGAACTGAGTTTCGATCTTGGGGCACTGGCTCTGTAACCGTCACTGTGCCGCCTTACAAGCCAGGCTCACTTTACATATCTCTGAAGGTCAGTTTCTGTTCTCAGCCTCCCTGGGAAGGGCTCCCAAATCTAACTTTCTTCCAAAAGGATTTCAAGCTATTTATGGAGCTAAATAATATGAAAGATCATAACTTAAGATTTTTAAAAATGCAAAAAAGGCCATTTTAAAAGTATGAAAAAATGCAGAAATAGAAGTTGTCTATCATTTATATTGTCTATACATGTACACTGAATTTAGATATAAGTTCTTGGCTTTTGAAGCAAAAGGAAATGTATCAGCTACATGGTGTTTAGTGGCAAGGGAGAGCATAGACGTTTGTGGGCATAAAAACACCTATTGTTTTCTTCCTGGAATCCAGGTCCAGTTGGTCTTTGTATTAGCGCAATTCTTCTTGTTCTGATTTTAAGAAGCACAGAAGCATTGTTCAAATGACTGTTGCCTGCAATCAGAAAGAAAGGTCAAGAAGATGCCACGATGTCTGCCTTGGCTGAATTACACAAGGCAATCTGAACAAAGGGGCTTTGACGTTGAAACTCAGTTTTCAGGTGAGACAAATAGGAAATTAAACGGGGGTTCAGATTTTTCACTGTCTGCCAAGACGCTGCTGCTCCCTGAGAGTGCTTCCCCTTAGGATGTATATCATATGGCTGGATAAGTAGGACACACGGTGATGTCATTAATTGTATGATTCAGCAAACTAGGCAGACCTGCTCTAGCAATGAGGGGTTTTGAGTCTCCCCTGCACGAGCTTCCTTTATTATTAATGTTTAGTTCCCCGAGCCACACATGATCACTGTGTGTACTTCATAAGATCCATAGAAGTAGTATGAAAAATAAAAATTAGTTACCCACGACCCAGAATGAGTCCTATTAGCTTTTGCCGTATTCTTTTCTTATAATATATACATTGCTAAAATAAATAGACATACACACACAGCCCAAAGCAAGATCCTACCATACATACTGCTTTTAAAATGTTATTTGGACATAACAACATATTATTTTACTGACTGCATAATATTGCACTTTTAGGTGTGCCATACATAGGTTTTTAGTTTAACATTCTCTAACAGGTTTTAAGTTTTTTTTTAATTTTAAGAACAAAAAGATGCATATCCTTTGAATATATCTGTGCAATTAAAATTGTTCACTCAAAGGAGATACAAATTATAGGATATTGAAGGCTTTTTTTTTCAGATTATCTTCCCAAAATAGTTGTGTCTGGGTAGCCAGAGTTGATTGGAATTGTGATCTTTTGTAAATCAAATTCTCCTATACACATGAATCTGTTTCTTGACTCTCTCTCAGCCAGAGTGAACTGTCTGTGTTCTTGTACCTGGTACTTCATGTGTTTATACTGTAGTATCATTGTATGGAAGAAGTCCCCCATATTATTCTTATTTTTTTAAAGATTTTTCCAGGGTTTTTTAAATAAAATGAGTCTTCTAGATGAATTTTAGGATCCTTTTGTCAGAGTCCAAGAAAAATTCTGCTGGGTTGTTGATAGGAATTATACCGTATGTAAAAATCAACATAGAGAAAATTTACATCTTATAAATTGTAGTCTTTCCATCAAAGAACAAGATGAATCTCTTCTCTTACTCATCTGTATGTGGCCCTTACCAAGTTTTCCTTTTTCTTTTTTCCTAAAGATCTGGCACATCTCTTGTTACTGTCCTTCACGAGTGTATTACACATCTTGTTACTCTTGTGAGTAAGATTTTTCCTTCCATTTGCTGGCTGCCTTTTCTACCATATATATGAAAACTACAGACTCACGTCTTAACTCACCACCTTAATGAATATTTTGAATGTGTTAATCATGTCTAATACTTTTCAGTTTTTTTTCTCTTGGCTTTTCCAGAGCTATAACACAGGTCATTTGCATAAAATGAATATTCTGTTTCCTCAAAATGATTTATTCCACTCAGGGCCAGAGATGGAAGGGAGAATCTTGAAATTTGGATCTGTAAGCAGGATGGGGTGACAGTTTAGCACTTATCCTTAGCCAAAGGTGGCCTTGGGTGGAAAGTTCTCTAAAACTGGATTTTTTTTTTTTTCGGTACGCGGGCCTCTCATGGTTGTGGCCTCTCCCGTTGCGGAGCACAGGCTCCGGATGCGCAGGCTCAGCGGCCATGGCTCACGGGCCCAGCCGTTCCGCGGCATGTGGGATCTTCCCGGACCGGGACACGAACCCGTGTCCCCTGCATCGGCAGGCGGACTCCCAACCACTGCGCCACCAGGGAAGCCCCCTAAAACTGGAATTTTACTCTCCCTGCCCAAAGCTTCCAATTCTTTACCTGTAGAGGCCATGATCCACCTGCATCTGTAGACAAGTGTGACTTGCTGCACATGACAGCTCCTGGTTAGAAGTTCCTTTCTGTTACCCATCACATAAACTCTAGTAGCCTCTAAGTCCCCCTGATTCAGCCTGAGAGAATGTCCTTCTCTTCCAGCTGGAGGATGCCCATCTGCACTCCATTGCACTGTCCAGCCTCTCCTGTTTCTAGGCTGTGTCTTGGGGCAGCTAATGATGTTTCCACCCACATGCTCCATCTATGTGAAGTTTGCTTTCTTTAAATGGTCTGTGGGGTCCAGCACAGAGCAGGCAGAGGTGAAAGATCAGGAGGCTTTCACAGATTCGCTCTTGGGCCTTGCACTGCCCCAAACAAATAGTGAGATCTCAGCCCACTGGAAGTGTCTTGGGGACAATAACGCCCAGAGGAGTGGATGTTGACAACTGACACACTGATGTTTTAAATGTTGTCTCTTTGCCTGTTGTTTCCTGCTGGTTCCCAATTCTACAGCAAGAATTCATTCACTTTTCTTTTCATTTTATATTTCTTCTACTCTCAACCAGAGGTTCTCAGGAGAATCCTTTACAAAGAGAATTGCTATTTCCATTATCCCGGAGTGGAAAAAGGAAAAGTAAAACCACCTGTGGATGGTTCAAATTGTGTAAAGAACAAAACATCAAATAGCTTTTTCCTCCAGTTCTAAGAATTTGACCAGTAGTTAAAAATAACTCTGAAAACCATTAAAACTTTTGGGAGGAACATAGCTTCGACTTTTCCCTTTCTGCATTATGAATGGCAGTCCAAACAATTGCTTGGGGTGTTTTATTTAATTCCAGTGCTTTATCGTTCTTTCATACAATTCCCATACAAGGCTTTGCACAGATCAGTTCCCTGGGTCCCCTTTCTGCCTCTCTGAAGCTGATGGTCACACACGTTCCATAAGCCTCCAAGACAACCTTCTACCTGCCCTTCTCAACTTCCTCCACAAACTTTTTATTCTAGTCAAAACTTCTATCAAAACTTCCACGTCAGCTCCAAAGAACCAGAGACAACATAAAGTGATAGCAGAAAAAGACTATATATAGGCTGAAATCCCAGCTCCACTCTTTTTTTTTTTCTTCACAGTACTGTGTTAGTTTCTGCTGTACAACAAACCGCATCAGCCATATGCATACACATGTCCCCACATCCCCTCCCTCTTGAGCCTCCCTCCCACCCTCCCTATCCCACCCCTCTAGGTCACCGTTCTTTACTATGTGACTTTGGAAAGTTACTTAAACTTTCCCAACCTCAGTTTCCCCATGTATGAAATGGGAATAGTCATGTGTTCATTTTATTAATGATCTTAAAAATGAATTCCTTTGAGTGCTCAGTGTGTGTCAAGTGATTTGCTACACAATTTGCGTGCATTATCTCATTTAATCCCCACAGGGATTTCTGACATATTTGCAATTATCATCTCTCTTTTATAAGTGAAAGAACAGAAGTTCAGAGGAGTCCAATAACTTACTGTTTCAATTCGGGTTCCTGAAAAACACTCTTGAGACTCTGAAATGTGCATGCAGGAGTTTTACTGGGGAATGCTCTCAGGAACCATCCCTATGAAGGAGAAAGGGAAGCAGGTTTGGACAGAGGGAGATGTTCGATGTGCTTGCAACAGCAACCTCAGATCACAGGACACTCTGATATGGAGATGGGCTTAATAAAGGCATGGGAGACCAGGCGTTTGTAGCCCCATATCAACCAGCCACTGGTGTGGGGTTGTCACTTTGGGCGTGGTAGCTTCCTTCGGTAGAAAATGAATTTCAGGGCAACACAGAGCCATGAGCTGTTAGCAGCCGACATTGTTGGCAGCTGAATGCATGAGAACCTGGGTCCTGAAGGGAGATCTGGGTGGTGCATCACAGCCTCCTCTACCCAAACATGACAGAGATGGTAAGTGGTGGAGCTAGAATTGTCATACACACCTACTTGGTACCCAAGTTCCTGCTTTTATCCACTACCCTACACCACATTGAGTGAAATTGAGTGTAATTAAGTGCATTAAGTGAAATAGCATATGTAAACTTCAGGGACCACGGTAAGTGCTAATTACATGTTGATTTCTGGTCAATCTGGGTCCAGTGAGGAGACGGAAACCACCTTGTGATTTAAACAGGACAATTTAATATAAAGAATTATGAAGCCATTATAAAAGAGTAAGTATAAGGTGTACATGAACTCTAGAAGATTCTGTAGGACTGACAGAGAATACCCAAGAAAGGACAAACTTGGAAAGGTAGGGTCCCCGCCCCAAGGGGAGAAGGTGCCTGTGCATCCCACTGGTGTCAGAGAAGGTCACTGGTTTGCCCAGGCCAGAGCTGATCTGCAGTCACTGGGAAAGCAGGAAGCAGCCCTTCCAAGGCGCAGGCAGGCCACCGTCGGTGGCTGGCTGTGCAGGCATGCAGCGGGATTGCGGGCGCTGGTGCAGACAGGAGGTCACGTGGTGTCCGTGTCGGGAGGACCGCAGCATCAGGAGGGCCCCAGGAGACAAAACTCCAGAGGGGAAGGCAAGCAGAGGCAGTGGGGGCACCAGTGTGGACGGGAGGCCTGGAGTTGGTGTGGAGCAACTGGTGGCAACCACCATGCTGGGCTCAGGCTGGAAGGTGGCTGAACGATTGCCCATCCCTGGCGTGTTCTGGGACAAAGCATCACTGGATGGTCTCACACCCACACTGTGGTCCTCCCACCGACCTCCCACCGACACCATGACCTGCAGGGGCAGCTGCCGGAGGAGGAAGCCGGGTAGAAGCCCTCTTCCTCCTGCAGTGTCTCCCCAGCGCCCCCGACTGAGAAAGCTTGACACTGTAAAGGGGAAACGCCTACAGGAATCGCGCTCATGAGGCCGTTGTCACAGAGCTTGGATTGGAAGGTGACTGTGGAGGTGGCAGGCAGTATACTGATAACTGTGCAAGGAAATAAAAAAAGCATCATCGTAGAACAGTCCTCCAATAAATCAGAAACATGGTGTGATGGTCTGAATTGTGTCCCCCCAAATTAATGTGTTAAAATCCTAACCCCCAATACCTCAGAATGTGACTGTATTTGGAGATAGGGCCTTTGAAGAGGTAATTAAGTTAAAATAAGGCCCTTAAAGTGAGCCCTAATCCAGTATGAATAGTATCCTTATAAGAAGAGGAAATTTGTACACACAAAGAGACACCAGGGGCACACATGCGCAGAGGAAAGACCATGTGAGGACACAGTAAGAAGGTAGCTATCTGCAAGCCAAGGACACAGGCCTCAGAGGAAACCAGCCCTGCTAGCACCTTGATCTTGGACTTCCAGCTTCTAGAACTATGAAAAATAAATTTATGTTGTTTAAGCCACCTATTCTGTGGCATTTTGTTATGGCAGCCCTCACAAAGTAAAACACGTAGACAGACCCTATCGTTAAAACAAAAGAAAACTAAATCTAAAGCAAAAACCTGCCAACCAACCAAAATGATATCCTCTTCCAGTGATTGATGGCTGTCGCTGCATCTACTGATAACCCACCAGCAGTGTTTGTTTGCCTTTAGAATGTAATCTAAGACAACACTTGACGGGGCCTAGAAACCCGACTGCCTTGTCTTTCCTGAGCCCAGATTCACAGGCAGCAAGAGAAAGCAGGCTCCCTGCATGCTGGACAGTCAGGGAAGGTCAGCAGGACCAAAGCTGTTTCTGGAACATTGGTGAGAATGGCTGGTAGATTTACCAGTTAGTTGCTTGAAGCTAGATACTAATAAATAACAAGGCGCTGCTGCTTTTCCTCCTGGCATTTCCCCATCCTTATGTCCACAGTGTAATTGGCTGGCCTCATATCAGACCCAGGAGAAAAGGAAAGTTGCCCACTGAATTCAAACTCTCAGATAAAATTTATTACTTACAATTTTTAAAAAGTTTGAAACTGTATATAAATAATGTCTTTTTAATTTGAATATTATGTCTTATTCCTAGACAATGTCCTCTTGGTACAACGTTGTAAATCAACTATACTTCAATAAAATAAAATAAAATAAAACAAAATAAAATAAAAATAGAAAACAATGTCGTGGAATGCTATTTTAACTTACAGAATTTAAAAAGAAGGAAAAGAGGTTCTAAAATAATGTTCCCAGTATTTGTACCCCAAAATAGCTTTGGTCCTATTGATCTAAGGCTGAAACTGGATTTTCCTGAAGGCTCTTCACCTCCCACCCAGCCCCTTCTTCTTTCCCAGATCCTGGGTCCCTTGGATGGCATGACCGGGTCTCTGAGCTGGACTGGAGGCTTTTCTTGACTCCCCATTCCTAGGACCCCACCCAGAATCCAGACATGCGAACCTGATGTGGCTTTGCAAGCATCCCCTATGCAAGTCGGGAGAGTTCCCAGCTCAGTGTCCTGCAGCCACCTTAGAGACTCCCGCCTTGTGGTCTGCTCTCCACAACCTTGATTCCCAAGTCAGCACCTCGACTGTGCAAAGCTTCCTTCATCTGCTCCATCTCACTTTCAGCAAACAGAGACAATTGTGCCCTGGACTTTTCTCTTAAATTCATCTATGACTCACTGCTCCCTCAACGAGGACATAATGCAGTTAAAATGCCTGGCACATAGTAAGTGCTATATAAGTGTTAGGATTTTTTTAAATTGAAGTATAGTTGATTTACAATGTTGTATTAGTTTCAGGTGTACAGCAAAGTGATTCAGTTATATATATATGTTCTTTTTCAGATTCCTTTCCCTTATAGGTTATTACAAAATAAATATTGAGACTTCCCTGGTGGTCCAGTGGTTAAGACTCCGCGTTCCCAATGCAGGGGGCCGGGGTTTGATCCCTGGTCAGGGAACTAGATCCCGTGTGCTGCAACTAAGACTAAAAAAAATTTATTTATTATTTTAAATAAATATTTTTAAAATACTGAGTATAGTTCCCATAAGTGTTAGTTAAATAAAAGTAAACTGTGCTGCAGTTGAGTGAGAAACATTGCCTGGAAGTTGCTGCATCTCCAAAGAAGTAAACCAGAAACACAGCCCTACCTTGGCTGAGAAAGTCACAAAAGCACCTGTGTTCCCTTATCTGCGATTTGTGACATTTTCGCTTCTGGCTTCCATGCCTGGTTTGAGCTATTTTCAATAGGAAAACAAATATCAAATAGGGTAGAACTTGAAATTGAATGGAAAACCAAGTAGAAAAATTCAGACACTACTAGACACCAAGGAGAAGACAGGCAGATTCTAGCAAGGGCACTGAAAGCAGGTTGGATTTGACAGACTAGGAGAATCCCTGACATTCCTTCCATGGAGAGTCAAAGGTCTTGTGCTTGAGTGGTTGTTCCTATGAATCTTTCAGAAATAAAGGCCATCAGATGCTTCAAGTCTTGCCACTGTCACTTTTGCAGGAAGATTACAAACTAGAGTGGTGTTTGCTAAATCCTATTCTAGGAAAGCGTGGCAAAGAGTCAAGTAAATGAGTATGTCTTCAGTGTGATTTATTCCAGATTTAGGCAGGTCCATGATTAGGAGGTTGCCCAAGTGTTTACTCCCTAGAGCTAGCTATAGGGTCTCTCCCATGGTAAGGTATTTAGAGCACCACCTCTTGAAGTCACCATGACATTTTCGGTCTATTCAGGGGCATATGAATTCCTTCAGTCTCTGCTGAGAATGAGCTCTGGGCCAGGCCTGAAGATTGGGTCTGTGCACAGAGGCAGGGGAGCAGGAGTGGGGCTCTGTGACAGAAGAGGAAGTCACTGCTCCAGGACAGCAAGACAAGGAAAAGTAGAGTGTTATCCTGGTGGTGATGGGGGAGGGGAACAAGAAGAGGAAGCCAGCAAATGGAAAGATCACATTTCTAGCGATGAAAACATGCCCAATATTGTGCTAGTCCTTTGCATATATTTTCCCTTTCTTTTCTGGAATTATATTTTTTTAATTATAAAAGTAATGCACAAATAGTATACCACATAAGAAGCAAAACTCCCCTCTAGAATCCCATGTTCCAGGAACGACCAGTGTTAGTTTGTTTAAAGACAAATGAACAAGCAAAAAATAAACAAAATAAACCTTCTTCCTTCTCTGATAATGAAGTAATTTGAATCTACCCTCCCACTAAAGACAATTAAAATATCTGGATTAAATATTTTCCAAAAATTTCCCTTAAAGCCTCAAAAAAGTTAACAGGATAGTGAGGCTTATTGAGCCAAGTTCCAGGTAAAGATGACCATCCTGAAAGGTAAGCTGGGACCACCATTAACAAGTGGATGTTTTCTGATCCAGAAGAGGCTTCTGATTTCAAAGAGACTGCTAAAAGGCTGAGCACAATTTTTTTTTTTGAGCAGCATTTTTGACAACGTCAGCAAGAGTCGGGAGTACCTATGATCTGGGATCACCTTAATGCAACTTAGGTCTTGAAATTACACCTGGATCAAATCCCGGACACCTGGTTGAAACAAAAAAATCCTATCTGGGGGAAGATACCATTATCCTAGATTATTCCTTCAAATAAATTTTCAAATACAATGTAACACACAGAATCAAAGATAACTGAGCTGAAATATGAAGAGATAATACAACACACACAAAAATAAATATAAGTAACAGGCAAGAAAAAAGTCCAGAATTATCAAACAAAAAACAAACTAACTATGTTTCTGAAGATTAAAATAATCCTTTTAAATTTCACAGGGAATTAGAAAATATGAAAAGTGACACTGCAGATTTGGGAGAAATAAATTCTAGAACTGAAAATAAATTAAGAACTCGATGGGTGAGTTTGACAGCAAAAGAGTGTCACATACTTGGTCAACAAATGTTATTTACTAGGAACAAATAATTTTTAAATGCCTAATATGTTCCAGGCAATGTTCTAAACCCATGGGTACTCAGTAAATGTAACAAATCCCCTTTTGTCATAGAACTTAGAGCATAGTAGGAAAAAGAGAGAAAAAATGTGATGATGAAGGATATTTATGCTCCCTATTACTCTCACCTGCAGGGTACCAAAGCCTTATTGTGGCACCAAGGGTTTTGCCATGGACTGAATATGTCTCCCCAAAATTAATATGTTGAAACCCAAACCCCCAAAATGATACTTAGGAGGTAGGGTTTTAGGGAGATGATCAGGTAATGAGGGTGGAGCCCTCATGAATGGGATTAGTGCCCTTATAAAAGAGACCCAGAGAGCTCTCTTGCCCTCTTTCTACCATGTGAAGACATGAGAAGTCTGCCATCTGTAAGAGGACTCTCTCCAGAGCCTAACCATGCCGGTGCTCTAATCTTGAACTTCCAGCCTCCAGACTATAAGAAATAAATTTCTGTTGTTTATAAGCCACCCAGTCTATGGTATTTATAGCAGTCCGAATGAACTAAGACAACCCTTAACATAAAGCTGATTTGGCCTAAGGCACATTCTCTGAGCAAATGATTGCGCTGCTATGATTACAGTTTTGGAAGAAAGCTCTGGACAATATACACTATGATTATTTATCACAGAATGACCATGGAACTGCAGAAAGTTTTCAAGAACACAATCTGACTAAATCATGGACAAAAGAGAAAATTTTGGATGATAAAACATGTAAAATAATCAGGAATTGGAAATGTTTACCAAAACACACAAACTCCCTTCTTTATTTAAAACTAGAAGTTAGGTATGAATCATCATGCAGATCACATAAAAGAATCATGTTGCAAAAGCAGAAAGCCTTGTCCCCTGCTGGGAAAAAATTCACCATCGTGGTGACAGGAGAAAGTCATTTTTTCCTGTGAATATTTGGAGGCTGTATGACATTTCAAAAAATTTTTTTCTTTGGAACAGCCAGTTTTAAAATATGAGTAATACGGTATATGACCTGGCCAGCTAAGCACAAGTTCACCTAACGAATCCTAGATCCTTCCACAAACATCATCTTGTAAAAGCATCCCTGCTCTTTTTCAGACAGTGGCTTGAGAGGATGATCTAAAGAAAGTTTAACTAGCAGACTTTGATGCTTTTCACTTGAGATTATAGGAGATAATACTTTATTCCCATTTTCACTATGTATTTCATCTTGGCAGAAAATACTAAATTAATTTCATCACACTGGAAAAAAGAGAGAAGTAAGTGAACTGGAAATAGCTCAGAAAAAGCTCTCCAGAATACGGGATGAAGATGTCAAAGGATGAAAGATACTAAGAGGGTTCAGTGGACATGAATAGTATCATGAGAAATTCTAAGACACACATGACTGAAATCTCCAAAAAGGCAGAAAAGAGAGAATGGGCAGAAGTAAGTCTTAATAATGGCTAAGAATTTTCCAGAACTGATGAAAGACATCACTCTCAAAATTCAAGATACCTAATAAATCCCATGGCAAGTTAATGCTTTTAAAAAGAAAAGAAATTAAAACAGAGGCGCAGCATCATTTTTAACTGCAAAAAATCAAAGACAGATACTTTTTCAAGCAGCCCAGGTGGTGGGGATGCATTATATCTTCAAAAGAGCAGGAGAGTGACTTCTGATGCTTCAAGATCAGAAGGCAATGGAAACAGATAAAGTAGGAAATGAAAATAACTGCCAGTGAAGAAAGGTAGAATTCCACAACCTAAAAATATCCTTTTAGGATGAAGGTGAAATCAAATGCTTTCAGATGAGAAAAAGCTGAGAGAATTTGCCAATAGCAGACTTCACTAAGGGAAAGTCTAAAGGAAGAACATGCAGGTATACCTGAAGCTGATGCTATACAACAGTCATAACATAATTGCATAATAGTTATATGGAATGTAAAATGGACAACAACAGCAGCTTGTGTGTTAGGAGAGAAGTATGTGAAATTAAGGTGTTCTAAAGTCCTCATCTTATCCAGGAGGAGGGTTAAAGTGCTAGTTAGCATTGTACCTTGATAAATCAAAGGATGCATGCTCACTTTGTAGGATAAGCACTAAGAGGATAATGAAAGTGTTTATCTTCCAGTGGAGCAGGGAAAAGTGATATAATAAAAATATTCATTGTAAATAGGGCAAGGAAGGAGAGAAAAAGGACTGTTGAATAGAAAAAAATAGAAAGCACCTTGAAAATGGTAAATTTAAGTCCTAATATAACAGTATTCCACTCGATGTAAGTAGAATAAATAGGGATGAGTCTTGGCACATGTGGGATCTGAGTCCTAAGCCCAGATGGTGATGGAGAGAGAACCGAGAATGTTTTACCAGATCTTCCGAAGTCAGCGCCTGGAGCAAGTTGCTTTCACAGCTGCAGCTGGTGCGGCTGAGGTGTACAAGGAGAGAGAATCCATTCTGAGACAGGTGCTAGGACCCGGCCAGGGCTTGGTCACAGGTAGTGGCCGGAACCCTTTGTTCGAAGAACCCCTGGGCCCAGTAACCACTAGATGGCACAAAACCCAGGGTAGTGAAGAGAAAACTAGCATTGGGGCCAGACCACGTGGCAGCTAAAAATGAAACATCAGGTTAGTTAAAGAGACATGGCCAGGGAAGGTGGAAGAAAATAGAAACCAGAGTCCATAGAACCAGTCAGAAAAATAGACAGCATGTAAAAGGAAACTGAAGGACTTATGAACTAGACTGGAACTACAGTGAACATTTCAAATGAGAGAGGAGATGCTGTGAATGTCATTTAATGAACATCAAATTAGGGTGATCACAAAATGAGACTAGTGGCTGACTTCATTAGTACATGGAAACCCTCCTGGAAGGCTTAGCACTGCGTGATGGTGATAGTTGCTGTGATGGTAATGATGAGGAAGACGAGGATAAAATATACCCAAATATGTCCTCTATACTGGACATTCATTTTGACAAACCCACAAGGTGTATAACAATAACGCTCAGTGTGTAAAAAGTGCTTTATTACCCTTGAAATGCTGCCTTGACCACCCAGAGCATCATTCTCCCTCAGTTATAGAAAAGGAAACAGGCTCAGAGTGGGGCAGTGACATGCTTGAGGCCACTCAGGAAACCCACACTGTGATTCATGTCTTTTCATGTCATTCTATTTCTTTCTGTCGCAGAAGGGACTGCATACATCATATCAGAAGACTCACCATTGTTACGATGTCAATTCCACCAAATTGATTTATAGAATCAATGCAATTGCAAAAAAAAAAAATGCTACCATGCTTTAATGAATACATTGAAAAGCTTATTCTAAAATTCGTATGGAAAAGCATAGGAACTTGGATAGATAAAACAACTTTGAAAAAAAAAGAACAAAGTTGGAAAGCTTCTATTACCTGATTTCAAGACATTGTACAACTACAATGTGGTGTGAGCACAGAGCACAAATATAAACAAATAGATCAAAGGAGCAGAATAGAAAGTATAGAAATAGACCCACAAATATAAGCTCAATTGATTTTTGACAAAATTACAAATGGCAAGTCAATGGTCAAAAGGATTTTTTTTCAAGTAATGGTGCTGAAACAATTTGACAAAAATAAACCTTTGATCTATATCTACACTTTATACAAAAATTAACTCAAATGTATTATAGAATTAAATCTAAAACTTTAAACCACTAACTTCCAAGAGAAAACATAGAAAAACGTTGTACCCTTGGATTAGGTAAAAATATTTTTGATACGACCCCAAAAGCACAGTCCATTAGAGAATACATGAATTCAATGGAAGTTCATCAAAATTAAGAACTTCTCTCCTTGAACAATACTGTTAACAGAATGAAAGACAAGATGCCATTTAAGGAAAATATTTATAAATCACATATCTATAAAGGACTTTTCTCCTGAACATATAAGAACTCTCAACACCAAAAAATGAGAAAACAAAACAAAACAAAAATCTCAATTAAAAATATGGGCAAAAGAATTTGAACAGGCATTTCACCAAAGAAGATACACAGATGCTGAATGAAAGAAATCAGGCAAAAAAGAGTACGTCATGTACAATTCCATTTATAAAAATCCTAGCAGATGCAAATTAATCTGTAGTGATGGAGAGCAAGTCAGTTACTACCAGGGCATGTAGAAGACAGGGCTGGAAGTGGAGTTACACCAGGACCATTGCGGGGGGGGGGGGGGTGGTTATGTTCATATTTATTGATTGTGGTTATGATTTCATGAGTGTATACATATGTCAAAACTTATCAAATTGTATACTTTCAAGATGTACAGCTACTATATGTCCATTTTACCTCAATAAAGCTGTTTAAAAAGAAATGGAATATGACCAGAACTCCAGACACTGCCACCCCACCCCGTTGTGCTCCATTCAAATCATTAATTCTCCCTCAAAGCTAACAAGCATCCTGACTTCTAAGCACAGATTACTTAGACCAGCTTTGAACTTTACATAAATGGAATAACACAATACATAACATTTTGTGTCAAGCTTCTTTCACTCAATATTATGTATGTGAGATTCACCTATGGTATCATAGGTCTGACAAAGTTAACTGCCTACTAAAACAAAACCGCAACACTTCTCAGAGAAATATAACAAAATCCAATGTCTTCACACCATAACATTCATGATGTTTGGGATACAATCCAAAATTACTCAAAACACAAAGAGCCAATGACTTTAAAGCAGCTGGTATAATGATGCTCACTGAGGAAAATGACAATTGGAATCAAAAATAGGAAATTTCAGGAAAGAGAGAGGGAGTAAGAAGTAACAAAGTGAAAATTCTTGTACTGAAAAATGCACTATCTAAAATTGAAATTCACCAAATGACCTTAATAGCAGAATGGAAATGACAGAAGAATAAGCTATATATAACTTGAAAATAAATACATCAGTAAAAATTGTCCAATCTGATGAAGAGAAAGAAAACAGATTTTTAAAATGGTCAGAGTCTTAAGAACCTTTGTTACAATATCAAAAGATTTAAGATATCAAAAATTAGAGTACCAGAAGCATGAGAAAGAGAGAGAAGAGAACAGAAAATATACAGTAGCCCAAATTTCCAAAATTTGGTGGAAGTCATGAATGTACAGAGTCAAGAATCTCAATGAACCTCAAATGGGATGAGTAAGAATTATACTTCAATAAATCACGCCTAGGCACAGAACAGTCCAACTGCTGAAGACCAAAATTAGAGAGAAAACCTTGAAAGTGGCCAGAAACAAAATGATACATCATAACAGTATGAATTTTCACAGACATCTCATCAGAACCAGGGAGGCAAGAAGATAGTGGAAAGGGTTTTAAGACAACCTTTAAAAGAAAAGGATCATTGACCCCGAATTGTAGATAGAGAGAAAACATCCTTCAAGAATAAAGGCAAAATGATGAAACGTGCAGATAAAGAAAAACTAAAAGAGTTCGTTCCCACCAGAAATGACAGGAAGTTCTTCAGGATGATACCCGAGGGAAACCATCTTCAGGAACAAATCTTCTAAACTTGTAAATAAATGGGTAACAAAAGAACTTACTTTTTCCTCTGAATTTCTTCAAAATAGCTATGCCTATTTAAAGCTAAAATTCTAGCGTTTTCTTGTGGAGGTTAGTGTAGGTAGAATATAATGGATGACATATAATGACTATATTACAATGACTATAACAGCATGATGTGTGTGAGGATGAGGTGGAATGGACCTATTCGAGGGCAAAGTTTCTGCATTTTTCCTTGAATTTGGACAATACTAACTCTGAGCCCAAAGTCCCAGCCACCCTGGCAACCCTTAATCCAAATTTCTGTATTGTCCATGGAGTGAAACCATCACTCCTTGGGCTGTTTCCTGCATAATAATTTGGAAAATAGTGTTGGGGAGAAAACTGGAGTGAGCGTGGGCTCGTGTCGTTTGCTTCCCATCTCTTAGGGTTATAAAGATCATAGTCCTGCAGTGATTAGTTGCTTCTTTTCCTACATAAGTGTTTATCGTGCTTTTGTCATGGGGAAAAGGGTAAATGTAATGCCAGCTCTTCCATCACGGTCAGAACCAGAAGTCCTGCCAACAAGGCTGCTGACGCTGAGAATTTTGGACTTGATTCTTTTGACTAAATGAAATCATTGGAGATTTGAAGTCGTGGGGTGACAGTGGTAATGGTAAATGAGCAGTACTCGTTTTCGAAAGATCTCTGACCACAGGGTTGGGGATGGATTGAAAGGAAGGCTAAGTGGGAGGCAGGGAGACCATAGCCACCATAGTTACCATGTGTTAATAGTTGACAATTTGGGCTTCCCTTGTGGCGCAGTGGTTGAGAGTCCGCCTGTCGATGCAGGTGACACGGGTTCGTGCCCGGGTCTGGGAGGGTCCCGCATGCCACGGAGCGGCTGGGCCTGTGAGCCATGGACGCTGAGCCTGCGCGTCCGGAGCCTTTGCTCCGCAACGGGAGAGGCCACAACAGTGAGAGGCCCCCGTACCGCAAAAGAGTTGACAATTTGCGCCCCGCTAGATGTTTTACCTGCGTGATCTCCTGGTTAATCCTCACACAACCCTAAGAGGTAAGTATTATTGTCATCTGATTTTCCCAAGGAGAAAAATGAGGTCCAGGGAGGTTTCAAAACTCAACAAGATCTCCGAGTTTGTTAGTGTTTGGAGCTGAGACTTGAACTCAATTCTGCCTCAGAAGACTTCCTGCGTTGATCTCTACTGGAAAGCTTTTGTCGCCATCCAAATGAAACGGGTGACCTAGGGTAGGTGCAGGCTGTGTCTCAGGCCCTTTCCTTGTCTTATCCGGATACCTTGGTCCCTGCCCAGCCTGCAAAATTCCTGCAATATTTCCTTTCTGTTTCCCTCATCCCTCCAGCAGGGGGTGCTCTTCCATGTAGGCAAAGTGGGAGTAACCACCAAAGGCTCACCCAATTCTACACTGAAGTCCAGTCTGGGGACGCACCCTGCTAAGGTTACCCATGGAACTAGTGTCACAGCTCAACTGGGATGCTTGTTTTCTGACTCCAGACCCAGTTCCTCCCCAGTTTGGCCTGTGCAGAAGTCAAATGGATGTCGGAGAATGACTCTGGAGTATTGTAAACATAATCACCCTGATTTATAACATTGATGACACCAGGCTGACTGCATCCAATGAGCAGGAAATAGCAAGTATTTTAGCTGCCGTAGTAATACATATGCATACTACAGGCAGTCAGAGGCCTGCCACCACATAGGAGCCTCTGGGCACTCAGTGGTCTGGCCCACGTCAAGATACCCTCTCCAAGGCAAAAGACAACGTTGCTGCACCCTGAACCGCCTACCATGCAAAAGAAGGCCCAGCGCTCGTTAGGGTTTTTTTGGTGAGTTTAAAGAAATCCGTATTGGAGTATGGGGTTCACAATGTGTACTGCTATTCTCTGCCTTTCATCTCTCCAACAAGTATCTCCCACCATATTCCCACTTGCAATTATTTCCCAGCCACACGAGTTTTCCTGTAAGTCCTAGAATAACCTCTGTCCTGCCTCAGGGCCTTTACACTTGCTACTCTGTCCTTTGCTTATTTCACCTTCAGTCTTTAGCCCATAAGTATTGACTCAATTTCCCTGCTTCATAAATGATTCCCTGAACACCTGACCGAAAGTGGATTCCCATAAGCACCCTTACTGTCCATTTTAGCCCCTTGTTAGTTTCCTTCATGACATAACATTTATCTTATCTGTTTATCTTTCTCGCAGATGTTTTAGCTACTGGTTCATTGTCACTCCAACACTCCTCCTCTTTAAATTCTTGACAATTTCAATATTTGCATAATCTGAACTTTCCAGTCCCTGGACCTTCTCCTCTCCTACAGGGATGTTTCCCTCCCTTCTGTCTAAGACACACACTCCCATGGCCACGCCCTTCATCTGGTATTTACCGATGACTGTGTGATCTTCAATGACTGTGTGCTCCTTTCTCTCTTTGCCATTCTAGCAAAATCAAACCCTGATAAAATCCTGCCCTTCATCTACTCCTTGTGTGCAGCTGTACAGCTGAAGGAGATGGAAAAAAACACACATGGCCATGGTGACTGGCCGTTCCTCCACTTTACACTCTATAAACACAAGGGACCCTTCACCACTCAGAAATTACACTATGTATCTCTAATCCATTCTTTCCCATTTCCTCTGACTATTTCATACTTTCACCTCTCTCCTAAGATTTCTAAAACAATCTCCCCTTTGTGGTCCTAGGCTGATGACTTTATTTCTTGCTGCATTGAGAAAATTGAAACAATCAAAAGAGAACTTCTACAAGATTCCAGCTTAACATTTTTCTACTTTCTTACAGATATGTCCTTAAACTCTTCCTTCCCCATAGTATAACTGTGGATGAAGCATCCGTGCTCCCAGCCAAGGCCAACACCTCTACTTGTGTACCAGACCCACCTCCTTCATCAACCCATGGACCACGCTCCAGCAATTCTCTCCTCTCAGCCCCGCACCATCAATGTTTCCCTCTCCACTTGATCATGCCCCTCGGCTAACAAACATGACATCTTCCTGCCAAACTCTGCGGTAGGTACCCTGGGATGCACAAAGGTGAATAAGCAGTTTCCTGCAGTCATCCTTTCCCTTATGTAATGATAATGTGGTTTGTGATATGAGACAAAGGGAATCTCTGTTCTCTCCGTGGGGTAATGGGAGGTGGAGTTGGGAGCTCAACGTGCGGAACGCAACACCGGAACACACAAGACATACTGGAAAAGTTTCGAGGAATTTCACTCTGGTGTCTCCTGGCCATCATTCCCTCAGGAAACAGAGTCCCCTTGTAGGGAGAGTCTGCTCAGCTAAATAGGGAACCAATCTCATCCTATGGGGAAGGGGTTGGCATCCAGGGACCCAAGGTGCAGACACACAGAACAGAGACCCGAGGTCCCTGGAAGAGGTGGGGCTAATGTTGGTAATCTGCTAAGGGGTTGGTACCTCATCTAGTCCCTGAACTCAGGTTACTCATAAAACAACTCAGAATGAAACTACTAAGATTTCAGAGACTGGTGTGATCTCTTCTAGATGAGGAAACACGAAAGAGGTAGCATCAGACCGGGGCGTGACAGCATACCAAAGAGGCATCCCCATAAGTTAAAGAAGAGAGGCATTGATTCTCACTAGGGGATTCATAGCTTCCAGGAGCAATGTGCCAATCACCTAGCTCACTGCCAAGGGAAAGATAGAAGGTCAGCCACTGAGTAGGGATCTTTGGAATTCCAGCCATTCCTCAGGGCAGGACTTGGAGTCAAACACTGTTTGCAGTTACTTCATGACAGTTGTTACCCAGAGTCGCTGAGTAAGGTCCCTGGCTGCTGGGATCTAAGCACTGCAGTGCTCTTCAAGCCTCACCTGTGTTTGAGACATAGATCTTGCTGGTCGGCCTTGAGAAGTCTGTCTTGGTTATTTATCAACCACTGCAGCTCAGTTCCAGCCATGATGTGTTTTCTGTGCGCATCTACGAACTGAGTTACTTAAACCGCCACAGCTCAGACGGCAACTGGGAGGCTAATGCCTTCAGGTAGATTCAGTCAAGGGTCGTCACTGCTAGAAAGCAGTGTCCAGTGTTCACAAGCAGATGTCCAGATGTGGATGTCGGTTTGCAAGGCTCTGACTTGGTACTTGTAAAATAGTTGAGAAAACGGATGGAGAAATAGCAGCTATGTAACTTAGAGTGTTTCTCAAGAGTCAACTTGGGCCAATGATTAACGTACTATGACGTGCACATTAAGAACTGTGTAGGGGTGAGCTGATGAATGTCAGTGGCCTTGTTCACAGAAATAGGAAAGGCAGAAAGGAAGAAGAGTTGTCACGGAGGGAGATGGAAGGTCGACAGATTGGAGCATAAATCAGGAATCAATCATTTGACATTTCAGCCAGCCCTCACTTCACTTTTCCAGACATATCACCTACATTAGCTGTTCCCAAATATTTGTTCATGGTCCAGACACTTTGCAATCAGCCTCACTTGGGGAGTTGTTAAAATAGATCCTATACAACTTTTATAGAGGCCATCTAACCCCAAGTGTGATGTGCCTTAGATTCTATAGAAAAAGAATTAATTACCTAAGAAGCCATCACACAGGAAAATAGAACCAACTCACCTGCAGGTACAATAATTTTGAGAGGTTTTATCTTAAAATGTAAAAGTTGAAATCATACATCCATGAATGGATTAATAAGGCTTACCGTCTAGTCTTACATCAAACATAAGAAATCATTATTCCTATTTTTGGTTTGCTGAAAGCCAAAGTAATAACCCTGACCACTTCCAGGTAAATAAGAGGTTTATTATTTTAATTAAAATAACACTTTTAATAACAGGAATTCTATAGCGACAAGAAGAACCAAGCTGTGGGCTTCCCTGGTAGCGCAGTGGTTGAGAGTCTGCCTGCGGATGCAGGAGACACGGATTCGTGCTCCGGTCCAGGAAGATCCCACATGCCGCGGAGCGGCTGGGCCCGTGAGCCATGGCCACTGAGCCTGCGCGTCCGGAGCCTGTGCTCCGCAACGGGAGGGGCCACAGCAGTGAGAGGCCCGCATACCGCAAAAATAAAAAAAAAAAAAGAAGAAGAACCAAGCTGTAGCAGGAGGTGGCTTCAGAAAATTATCAATGTTATACTGTATTAGTCAGAACAGATTAGGTTACGCTTCAGCAACAAACAACCTCCACAATTGCAGTGACTTAATGACAAAATTTCTCTCTCATGTAAGTTGGTTACAGGTTTATCTATACGTTCACATATATTCCATTTTCTTTATCGTTTACCCGTCAACACTCCCTTAGGTTGTTTCCATATCGTGCCTATTGTGCATACTGCTGCAGTGGACATGGGAGCACAGATGTCTTTTTGAGATACTGATTTCATTTCCTTGGAAATGCACTCAACAGTGGAATTGCTGGATCATATGGTAGCTCTATTTTTAGTTTTTGGAGGAACCTCCGTACTGTTTTCCATAGCAGCCACACCAATTTACATTTCTACCAACAGTGCATGAGCGTTCCCTTTTCTCCACACCATCACCAACATTTACGTCTTATCTTTTTTTTTTTTTTTTTTTGGTATTCGCGGGCCTCTCGCTGTTGTGGCCTCTCCCGTTGCGGAGCACAGGCTCCGGAAGCACAGGCTCAGCGGCCATGGCTCACGGGCCCAGCCGCTCCGCGGCATGCGGGATCTTCCCGGACCGGGGCACGAACCCATGTCCCCTGCATCTGCAGGTGGACTCTCAACCACTGCGCCACCAGGGAAGCCCTATGTCTTATCTTTTTGACAATAGCCATTTAACAGGTGTGAAGTGACGTCTCATTGTGGTGTTGATGAGCATTCCCTGATGATTAGCCATGTTGAGCATCTTTTCATGCACCTGTTGGCCATCAGTATGTCTTCCTTGGAAAAATGTCTCTTCAGGTCCTTTGCCCATAAAGTGGCCCAGCCTTATAAATGCTGCTCAGTTCAGGTCTGTGATGCATGTGTTCCTCCGGTTGCCAGCATGAAAGGATGTAAAGTCAGCCATTGGCTAGACCTGGGAAGCAGAGGAATTCCGGAATTGGCTCTTACCACTTGCTAAACTTGTTGACATCAAGACCAGATGTAGCGCATCTAGGAGGACAATATGTCGCTGCTCCTTTTCTTCCGTTACATGCTTCCTTGCGGCCCATGTTGAGCAGCCAGCCTTCCCCCCTAGTTACAAATGCAGAGTAGACGTAATTTCCAAGGTGCTTAGAAAGCCAGGCACTAAACTCCTGTGCACGTGTGTGTGTACGAATGTGCGTTCCCACACACCAAGTATATTAAACTTACCGTAATGACTCACAGCCCATCACAGGATGGCACTGACCCAAAAACCTAAAGGGACATGGAGATTTCAAATGATCATGTGTGCACAGCTAATATTCTAAGGCCCATCAGTACACTTTAAAAGGGTGAAATAATAATAATTTCAAATAAATCATAAGATCAAGGTGGCGCTCCTAGCATCCGTGGGAAGATTCATCCGGAACGGTACACTGAGATTTGCTGCTCAGACTGATTGCTGCGTGGTGGACAAAATCAAGATAATCCGCCGGTTTCTGGCTAGGGCCTTTAGTAAAGCCAAATTTAAGCAGCAAAGGAAAGAAGTTGGAGCAAAACAGAAAATTGTAGGCTGTGGAATAAAGGTATTTACTCAGCGACTTCCTCAGATTAAAGGCTTTATAGTTCCAGGGCTCTGAGAGATCCAACCCGTTATAATCCTAATGACTCCCAGATGTATAGTTCTGTCCTGAGGTGGCGGTTTAATACACTGAACTTAAAGTTGCAGGGGAAAGTACCAAGAGCACTTTTTGTTGATGCGTTCATGAGTTCAGGCATGCAGGAACTCACACTACATCTACAGGCATGACTTAGAAAATCACAGCTGGAGACCCATTTCAGAACTGCCCTGAGCTCAGGAGAATGGCAAACCCTCAAGAATGACCAAAGTGTTGGGTAGAAAACAAGTCACAGTTTCAGAAGAGTTTATGCATGAAAGTTAAAGGTTATAAATACATTCATCAATTATTTCTCCAACGGCTCTGATAGGTGTGCCAGGCACTGGACCAGAGGCTGGATGTGGCCAAGATGTCAACAGTCACAAGTATCTACAGGCTCCTCTTCATTTCCCAGCTTCCCTTGCAGTAAGCTGAGGGTCCTGTGGCCAATGGGAAGTGAGTAGAGTGAAGTGTGTGGCTTCCAGGCCAATGGACCTTAGGAGCTAGTGTGTCTGCTTTCTCTTTCCCTGCCCCGTGGAGGCCGTGTTTCCAGAAGGTGTAACTATGATATGGAGAAGGGTCCCTAACATTCCTGTGCTAAGACCCTGCGATTCGGAAGTTATTGCAACAGCTAGTGTTAGTGATCTTGGCTGGGGACTCAGGACAGAACAAGCCAGACCTGGGCTTTGCCTTTATGGCCGCTACACTCTAGCAGGAATGGTGCTCTAAGTTTTTGCAACTGCCTTTAGAATTCAGACCTCAGATTGTGCCAAAATTATTAAACTGCGTTTTAAGTGCAGGGTATGGTACTGAAAACAAATTATGCCTAATTACATTGGCATTTAAGAGTTTAATTCCACTAGTACAATCATGCAATAAATATTTTTTGAACTCTTACAATGTACTAGTTACTGTTCCAGGGGATACAGCAATGGGCAAACCAATGTGTCATGTTTATAAAAGACTTATAGCCCAGTGAGAGAGACAGACATAAACAAATTAGCAAATATATATATTACAATTAACAAATAAAATACATAATGTAAATATAGATATACAGTATAATGTCAGGTAGTGATAAGTGCCATGAAGACAAACAGATCAGCTCAAAGACATTGTGTCATAATTAAGAGGGCTGATATTTCAGATGGGGTGGCCAAGGAAAGCGTTCTCTGTGAAGGCCCACTTGAGACATGACTTCAATACATTGTAGGGCCATCGATGAGGACACCCAGGGGGAGAATATTCTAGGGAAAGGGGCCAAAAAGGGCAAGTACCAAAGCCATTCTGGCAGGTCAGGCTCTGTGCCCAAACTCTGGGAAATGGCAGATCCACCAATTGCAGGGAAAACTTGTGGTCAGGCTTAAGTGGGCCAACTCACACTTCTGGAAAATAAATTAGGCTCCCAAATCTATATTCCCAATGATTTGACTGACCTTATACTTTGGATTTAAGCCGTGTCCATGCATTTTTGAGCAAATAAAACTTATTAAAGTCACATTTTGCATTGTTCATGTTAATATCCATGTGGATTTCCAATGATGTCACCTACTTTTTGATGCCCCAGCTCCAGATTTCTGCAGCCATAAATTGCTTTCCCTGCCTAATCCCTGGGTACCCAAATAGACCCAATGGATCTGTTAAAGCACAGAAAAAATATTGTAAAATTTTATTAATATTTTTATCTCCTCCTTAAAATGTCTATTTGTATTTGTTTCATTAAGGCAAATAATGCATCAGGGCAGTCATACATGTATATAATTTATAAATAAATGAAGAAACATGTTTTGGAGGTACTACTTCTTCATTTTACTAATAGAGATGCATCAGCCCATTAGGCTTATTCAAGCCTTTGTCACATATGTTGTTGTGAGTCATGGCTGCCCACAGTTTGGGAGAACAGCTCCAACCTGCCTAGTTGACCAGATGACCAATACAATTAGATATTATGACAAAAAATCTGAACAAGGATCTTGATGGGTGCTGATTTTGCACTTTTAAGATTTTTTTTTTTTTTTTTTTTTTTGAGGTACGCGGGCCTCTCACTGCTGTGGCCTCTCCCGTTGCGGAGCACAGGCTCCGGACGTGCAGCAGGCTCAGTGGCCATGGCTCACGGGCCCAGCCGCTCCGCGGCATGTGGGATCTTCCCGGACCGGGGCACGAGCCCGTGTCCCCTGCATCGGCAGGTGGGCTCTCAACCACTGCGCCACCAGGGAAGCCCTGAAGATGTTCTTTACATGCAAAAATATTGGATTTCCCAGAGTCATTCCTTATTAATGAGGCTATAACAATAATCCGAAGGAGGTCTCCAATCTCTGATTAGCAGAAACATATGTGGTGCAAACTGCAAGAGGATAAGTGAACAACAAACACAGACCTTACAACGTCTCCAGGCACCAGGGTCAAAGCCAAAATATGACACGGCCATAGTGTGCCATTATGACATAGTGTGCATAATATATACATTGTAACATACAAACAGAGAAGGAGGAACGCTGCTGGTGTTCCAGGGCAGAAGTGGGCAAGTCGCTTAAATTACCTGAGTTTCGGTTGCTCGTCTGCAGAGTGAGATGATAACAGGCAGTGACTGTTCCACAGGGCTGTTGTGAGGCTGCCAGAGGCAATATCCACGAAGACTGTGACCTGCACATTGTATGGGAGGAAAATTGCCACTGCATTCATTAAGGCGCTTCTATACGCTTGGGCTGTACACCGGCATCTCATTCAGAGCTCCCCCCAAAAATCTAAAGTAGACACGATCGCTGTTTCATTGCTGGGCTCACAGAGATGAAGTAATTTTCATAAGGTCCCGCAGTTAGTAAACGGTTGACTAGAATTGAGCCCTGTACCATCTGACTCCACATGGAAGCCTTTCCACTCCATCAGGCAGACGTCCAAGAGGTAGGGCATTTGGAAGAAAGCCATAGTGGTAAAAGAGATGTCCTTGGGGCAATCTCGTTTTTCAAAGACCCTGCAAGAAACTGTCACCTATGTGAATACAGCATCCTTCTGTTTGGTTGTTAAGTTATAAAGAACCGAAGATGTATTTTTTTTTCATAGAAGCCACCCATTCTTGTTGTGAAAACATCAACACACAGGAATACGCAGAAAGAGGAAGTAAAATTCACCCCAGCTGGTAAGTGTGCGTCATTCCAGGGTGATAATCCGGAGTTTGTCTCCTTCCAGAGCCCTCTATGCATATTCTTTAGTTGCTACATATATAGGTTCTTACCCTCTACAGTGTATTGCGAATGGCATTATTCTCTTATTTCCTCCTGTTCAAACCAAACCGAAACACCAAGAGGCAAGAGAAGGGGAATCAATATTTACTGAGTGTCCACGACATACCAGCCCTTTACATATATTCACTGATTTCTACCCTAACAGTCACCCTACGACCCTGGAATGAAAATCTCCATTTACGGATAAAGACAGTGAAGCCATGAGGGGTTAAGTAACTTGTCCACAGTGAACTGAAGCCAACTCTGACTGTCCCCAAATCCCACCTTCTTGCCCAAGTCCACACTGACCCAAGCAGTGTCAGGACCACGATATTTCCAGAGCTCTGCGTACAAGAAAGGGGAGCCCCAAGTCCCATGTGGGGATGGGGATAACATGTCTGCGTGTGTGAGCGCACACATGCACAAAGAGTTTGCCTTCGACCCTTGAACGGTGCCAGCCTCCCTGATAGGCCTGAAGCTCCAGCCCACGGGAGGAGGCCACGCTGCCCTGAGTCCCTTCCCCTCAATTTCCAGCGCCTGAAGCTGAGTCACTTATACAGCCTCCCCCACCTGCTTCCCCTTTACTCCCTGGAGGCCAGAGGTGGAGGACGAGGGCAGAGGAAGGCCTAGAAAACACACGTCCTCACTGTTTGCTCTGTGCAGACCCTCTTCCCAGGAGGCAGTGTTGACCTAGCTGTGTTTACCTTACTTGCCCAACACTCTGTAAGGTGGATGGTTGAATACGAGGCCCCAAAGCCTGTGTAAGTAGAATGGAAATCATTGATTATGCCTAAATTCTGGGGGCAACTGCGTTTTTGTTCCCAGTCATTTCACTGAATTATTTCATTTCTAGTTGCCTGCTGTTAAAATCACCATAGCACAGCTCCAAGGATGAAAAAAAAAAAGGGAAATCATATTTATTGAACCAGACTTTTCATGACTGGTATCGCAGGTAATCAATCCTCCCTGGAACCCCGTGGTGGGGAAATTATCATCCCCATTCCACAGAGTAGATGAAACCAGCAAGTGGATCCAGGTTCTCAGCCCCTAAAGGCAAGTCTGGGATTTGAACTGCTTCTCTGCTCCAAACCTGGAAGCCTTTTGGACATCAGGAAGGGGCAGGTGGAGGGGAGAGAGGGCAGCTCCTTATAAAGTTCCACGTAGAAGATCCTATCACTAGCCATTCCACCTGAGAGAAATGAAAACACGTTCACACAAAGACGTGCACATGGATGCACACGGGCGCCTGATTCCTAACAGGCAACATCAGAAACAACCCAGACGCCTCTCTACAGATACACTGATTGTGGTCCATCCCTACGATGGAATTGTACTCAGCAAGAAACACGAGCAAACTGCTGATAGAAACAACGACTTGGATGAATTTCAAAAACATGCTGCTGAACAAAAGACACAAAAAATGTACAGAAGGTATTTTTCCATTTACATGCCCTTCCAGAAGATGCTAGACTTATCTATGGAGACCAACACCCAAACGGAAGTTACCTTCAGGGGGAGATTGGGAGGTAAATGGAAAGGAACTTCCTGGACTGGGGGATTTGTTCCTTAATGTTGATCCGAGTGGTGGTTACACAGAAGTACACAACTGTAAACACGTATTGTGCTGTACATTCAGGATTTATGGTTTTACTGCATGTAAGTAACACCTTGGTGAAAATAAATACATAAAAAGTAAGGGAAGAGAGCACGGCACGTATCAAGGTGGTAGCAATTGAGAAGATGGTTCAAGAAAGAGGTTTTATCGATTCAGTCTACTTATTCTCTCCAAGCCTCACCTGCGGAGTGGATATAACAAGATCTTCATTGCAGAGCTGATGGGAAGATGAGAGTCTGTGTACACAGTGCACGGTACCCAGTAGCCAAGCAGTGAATGGGGAGCTTTTGCTGGGATTATGCTGTGAGCAGCTGGAGCAGGGAATGGCAGGGTCAGCTCCTGGGCAGGTGGGACCAAGAAGAGAGGCCCCCACACGTGCCAGGCTGAGCCTCAGGGAAAGCGGAAGGAGGGGACAGCGGGCATGACGCAATCCCCTTCCCTGGTTGGCATTTCACCATTACAGCTCAGCCTCCGCTCTGCTGACCTCCCATGAACCATTCCCCTTTTCTCGTGGGGCAGAGGAGGAAGCAGATGGGGAAGCCGCTCTGGGTGATGGGGGAGGCCTGGCACGACAAGCAGGACAACCAGGCTCTACGTCCAGGCTGTAAGAGACAACCGGCCACCCTTCTCCCCTCGACCTTCCCATGGCGGGGGCACGTGGGAGGGTCCTCAGATGATGACTTCCGACTGGCCTCAAATAGACAGAAGAGCTGCTTGTTTTTTAATCTAAGAAGTTGCATGCCCCATGCAAATTTTTAGCATCCTGAAGGTTTTCACATTTTCATCCCAAAAAGGCACCTTAACCATCTGATGATAAAACAAAAACAAAAACGTTCCATTTTTATTCTCTATCATTCATTTTAACTCAGTTCATCAAGCACCCTGGGAGCACCCATTTTGCGCTCAGCCCGGAGTCAGAGAGATGGAAAGACCAGGGCCTTGGCCTCAGTTAACCGCAGTCTGGTGGCAGAGCTGAGCCGCGGGGTTTGTGCCTTGCCCTGAAGTCATACAGTCTGGTTCGAATCTCCCCTGCACCACTCCCCAGCTCTGTGATCTGGGGCTAGCTGCTTGACATCTATGAACCTCAGTTTCCCCATCTGTAAAATGGGGGTAACGAAAGTACCACCTCATTAGGCATATTGTGAGGATAAGAAGAGTTCATCTCTCTGAAATGCTTAGGATGGTGTCTGGCACGCACGACCTGCCCAGTAAGTGTCAGCTATTATGATAAATGTTATAGAGGAGCTGGATGAAGCACTGTGGAAGCATCAAGAAGGGACACCAGGATATTAAGGTGGGGGATCAGGAAGGCTTATGGATGAGTCTGTCCTGGACCCGGATGCGGAGGGACACACAGTGTCAGCCATGCAAGGAGGCAGAGAAAGGTGCTTCCCTCGCGAGATGGAGAGCAGCCTGGCAAACGCTGGCAGCCTAGGAGGCAGTGCCGGGCCAGTGACAATGTGACAGTGAGATGGAGGTGTGAGCGTGACTGGGGTCTCGGTCAGGGATCAGCACGTTTGTTCTGGGAAAGCCGGACAGTAAATATTTTAGGCTTTGAAGGCCGTACAGTTTTTGTCACGACTACTCAACTCTGCCCCCGGAGCATGAAAGCAGCGTTGGACAATGAACGAACGGGCGTGGCTATGTCCCAGTAAAACATAAAATGTGGATGCTGAGAACTGAATTTCGTATCATTTTTTGTGTGTGTTACAAAATACGATGCTTCTTTTGATTTTTTTTCTCAAGCATTGAAACACATAGATGCCATTCTTGGCTTGCTGGCCATACAAAAGCAAGCAGCAGGCCAGATGGGCCTGTGGGCCATTGTTTGTCGACCCTTATGGAGGGGAGGCTGGGATGAGCCCAGGGGAATGAGATGGGCCGGGCGGTGGAAGCGACAGCACCAAGAAGCCAGTGTCGGGGCTCAAGCTGTGGTCCACAGTACCAGGGAAGGGGAGGGGGACAGAGGGTGACTAGATGGATGGAGAGTTAGGGTTTGCTGGGTGGGAGCAAAGGAAAAACAAAGGGAGCTGAAGGTTGTATGAGTGTCCTGTTGCTGCTGTAACAAATTACCACAACTTACTTGCCTAAAACAACACAGATTTATTATCTTACAGTCCTGGAGGTCAGAAATCTAAAATCAAGGTGGAAGCAGGGCTAAATCCCTTCTGGAGGCTCTGGAAGAAAATTCCTTCCCTTGCTTTCTCCAGCTTCTAGAGGCCACCTGCATCTCTGGATCCGAGGCCCCTTCATCATGTCACCCCGACCTGTCTTTCCATTGTCATGTCTGCTTCTCTGACTCCAACCCGTCTGCCCCTCTTTATAAGGGCCCTTGTGATTATATTCGGCTCACCTGGATAATCCAAGATAATTCCCATCTCAAGATCCTTAATCTTAGTCACATCTGCAGCATCCCTTTTGCCACGTAAGGTGACACATTCACAGGTCCTGGCAATTAGGACATGGGCATCTCTGGGGACATTATTCTATTGATGACAAAGGTATTGACAGAAATGGACCAAAGAGATGGACGATGAGGTTTAAGCAGATGACACCACACCATCTCCATGTGTCCACAATGGCAGTCCATTAGGGTCAGGGACAGAGGGAAAGGGGCAACCAAGAGGGGGCTGTAGATGAAGAGTTCATAAAAGAGACCTCCAACCTGACATCGAAGGTCAAGGTGGGTCATATGTGGGTGGCGAGGAGTGAAGGAGGTCATGGGAGATGAGAAGGAGAAGAAGGGAGGGGCCGGGGCTCCGGGTGCCATCCACAAGGATGGTGAGTGATGCAGAACAGACCAGGCTGGACCCAGATGCCCTTCTCCTGTGATGTAGGATGGGCCTGTGGATGTCAGGGATAAGGCTAGGGCAAGGTGGGACTGTCCAGGGAGGTGGCTACATAATTCCTGGGGGAGCAAATGTTTGGAGGCAGTGGTGGGGATCTTCTCATGGCAGGTGTGTTGGAGAATAAACAGCCCCTACCGGAGAGGACTTTCGGGGAAGCAACGTCTCTGGGGAAGCTGGGTCTCAGCTATCTGATTAATACATGGAAGGAGGGGAGACAGTGGGGTGAGGTGATGGGGGCCTGAACCCCAGAACTCAGATGGGGTAGAAAAGAGGAAAAAAAGAGAGATGCTGTGAAATGCCCCTGTTTTCCAGGGCCTGCCAGCCGGCTGTGAATCTGTCTTTGGAGTCTTGGTTCCTTCTTTTCATGGGGGTTGGGAGAGACTCTAACTGGGGGATGGGAGGGTTGGCGGAAAGAGAACTGAACAGAAAGTCAGGACACGTGGATTCCAGCAGGGCTTCCAGGGAACCCTGAGGTCCGCCCGTGCATCCCGCCACCTGCCCCCAATGTCAACCCTCATCTGTTGCTCCTGCCTCCTGTTTATCTCTCACACCCGTCCCCCATCTCCACCTCTCCCTCACCGGGACATCTGAAAGGGCCTCTGGTTCCCAGGGGCTTGGGCCTCCACCAGGCTATGAGTTTCTGAGCAATTGAGACCACATCTTTTCACCTTCACAAACTCTGAGCCAATAGGTGATCAATACGTAGTATTTAGTGAGTTACATGAACAAATGAACAGATACAGAGGAGGGAGCGAGGCTGAGGGGCTTCATTGTCAGCATCACGGTAAATGTGCCTCAGTTTCCTCATCTGTACTAAGGGAATATTAATGGTACCCACCACTCAGGATTAAAACAGAGCCTGGAAGGTAGTAAGTGCTCACAAAGGATCAGCTATGATGTGATGCAGGTAGTGACAGACCACACATTGGAGTTAGTTTGGGGGGTTGTATTGTAACATGAAAGCAGCAAGAGACTCATGAAAACCAAGCAAACAGAAATGTTTAAAGTCAACAGGATAGAAGGCAACAAGGTAAATCGAACTATTGCAACCCAAGGTCTATGTTGGGCAAGTTGGAAGAGCCCTATTGCTCTCTGTTATCTGAGACACCCACTCAGGGTTTATACTTCTGCAAAACAAGTCCTAAAGTCCTTCAAGGTCTCCTGCACATCCGGTCCTCCCTGTGGTGCCCAGAAGGACCTTTGCCACCCCTGCTGTCTTCCTGTCCCAGAGAGGGTCACTGACACCATGTCTTGGGGCAGAAGAAAAAGAAGATGGGTCTGGGACATGGTGTCACTGCTAGAAAACAAGCGTGTGCTTTCTGAGATATCAGCAAGGGCTGCTGAAAAGAGAAAAGGGATAAATTAAAGGGACTCCTAGCGGCCAAAATGTGACCACTTGACCGTCCAAAAGGAAATACTAATTATCGTTAAACAGCACGGGTTGAGCCTCCTAAAAGCTGAAAGGCCATAATGGTCCATACATTTAAAAGGGTAAAGTTGAAATAAAGTGTAGAAAAAAATAGTGATAATAAAAACATTACTTTTACTAATTTTAACAAGTAGGGGAGGAGGTAATAGCTGGGTGTTTTATTCCTTCTAGTAACCTTATTGTCATCTACAGTGCATGGAGTTGCCTTCTTTTTCTCCAGGTAAGGCTGATGAGTGAAACAAGAAGCTGTGAATAAGTCAAATAGTTCCAGAAAAAGCAAGAATTGAACCGTGCACAGGAAGCAGCCCTAGAGGTTGTGTACAGAAGGAAAGAGGGTCCACCAGGGTGTTGCAAGTTGGTAGACTTGCAAGATGCTAGGAGGAGACAAACTAATGATGCAAACTCAGTCGATTTCCTGGACTCAAAAACCTGGACCACGCAGCTAACCTTACTAATTTAACCAAGTTATGAGAAGACAGACACAGTGCCAGTTATGCTAACAGAGCAGGCCTGATGTCAAACACCTCACCTAGCATCCCTACATTTGAGCCTCACAACAACGATATGAAAAAAGAGGCTCTTAATGTGCCCATTTTACAGAGGAGGAAACTGAGGCCGGGAGAGCTGAAACGAGGTCCTCCCCTGAATCCAAGTCCCCCCACCCCAGCTCCAACCACCCCTCATCCAACTCGGCCTGCTGCCCGTCACAGGTGCTCAGGAAGACACTAACCACACCTGGCTCTGTGCCTTCAGGAAGCAAAATGAGCCCAGCCCCCAGGAGAGGGGACTGGTAGCCTTTGGCAATAAGCAGAAGCTTGAATCTGAAGAGGTGTCCCTGGACAAATGTGCTGGTATCCAAGTCTTTCCCCTGCTCAGCCCCTGGGACCTATCTGAAAGGTTTCCCAGGCTCAGGACATCGAAGCTCAGAAGTAGCTGGCATTGACTCAGGGCCCATCTGTGCCTGAGGCCACCGTCAGTCTCATGTATTATCATCTCACTGGCTCTTCACAATCCTGATAGGAGTGACCATTCTTACCGTCCATCTCACAGATGAGGAAACGGAGGCAGAGAGAGGTTAAATGGCTAAGATCTCCCAGAGAGAATGGTGGAGTGAAGGGTGGAACCCAGATGCTCAGACCCTGAGCCCATGCCTGAACCACTGAGCCACACTGCCCCCTGAAGAAGGGAGCTGGTGCCTGGAGGGGGGCTCCCACAGTGAGTATGGGGGGATCTGACTGTGGACGTACATGTGACATGTCAGTGTGTGTGCCTGGGGCAGTCAGTACAGGCTGGTTTCCGCACTTTCTGGGGAACTCTACCAACAGGTGTAACATCCCTGAAGTTCACTATCGCTCTCTGGACCAGTCAGGGCCTCTGGTCCTTGATCTGCTTTGCCCCGGGCCCCTCGCACACCCTTCCCTTTCATTCCCTTCTTGCTGCAGACCCCACACCTCAGCTCTCGTGCTTCTCTCCATCCCTCTCTTATCTCTCGGTAGGCCAATGCGGGGATAGGGTCTTCCCAGACACCGCTTTTTCACAGCCAGCCCACAGCATCTTCCTAGGATATATTTAGTCCCAGGGATCAGTCCAGATGTTACAATGGACAATTCCAGAAGTAACCAAGTGGACAGGACTTCCTCCACCTTGGCTTGTGGTTCGGGTCCTGGAGAATGGCCACTGGGTGCCCCCCACCCCGGGCATTCTGTCCTTGCCCATTTTTCCAGATCATATCACCCCTCCTTCCCAGGATGCCGGTCTAGAGGAGCTCTCCGCAGCATGAAATACTAGGGGGGAGGGGAGTGGGAGGATGGGGAGACAAGAAGGGCTGAGTGTGGAGGCCTTGCCTCAGAAGGGATAGGTCCCAACCCCGAGCCCCACTTTCTCCCACTCTCCACCCCACTGCTCTTTCTTCACTCCACCTCCAAGTGCCCAGTCCCCCCGACGTCCTGCACCTTTTCGTCCCACAGCCAGGGTCTGTGACGCACACCTCGCCCATACACACGGTCCTGTCTCAATCCCTGCGGGGCTCCTCTTGTGCATTTCAGAGGTGGCTCAGGCCTCGTCCCTCTACAGGTGGCCCTGGAAACCTGCCAGGACCCTGATGCCAGGCTCTGGGCCAAAGGATGACATCTGTCATCTCCGTTAATCTTTTCTGGCAGGTGCTACCAGCCTGCCTACAGAGGCTCAAAGAAACTGGGTGATCCTGGGTCACACAGCCAGACACAGCAGGCACAGCAGGTGACACACAGGACTGCCTGGGCCGTGAAGGGCAGTCTGTCATCCGCCCGGCTCCTGGCAGCTTTGTGCAAGGCAGCTTCCTGCCCCAGGTCCCCGCCCCTCCCGGACCTGCTGCCTCAGCCACCGAGAGCTTTCTTCCTCCTGTGCTGGCAGAGCCCGGGCGCTGCACTCAGGGACACACAGCCTCCACGCTGCAGCCAGGAGCCCCAGGGGAAGGAGGAGTTCCTTCTGCTACAGGAACTGGGAATTGAAGGTAGGGGGATTGGAGAGGGGGCGGCACCTTCCCACCAGCCCCAAGCCACCGGGCTGAAAGGGTTGTCTCACCTGACGACAGCCTGGGTACTTGCCTTCACCCATTCAGTGCGAGAGCTGGGAGGGGCAGCCGGGCATGGCAGGAGGCCATTGTACAGATGGGGAAACTGAGGCATGGAGAGGGGAAGAAATGCCCAGAAGGTATGGAGGGCAGGCCTCACCTCACCACACCCTAAGTCTCCAAGCTGTGGGCAGATGTAGTGCCCTGGGGGAGATGGCCCTTCAGCCAGCTCAGGGGAAAGAGTCAGAGTTCTGAAGCCAGACTGTGGAACCGGGGAGTCGGGAGGTATGGGAGCGGGAAGTCCACCCCTTCCTGAGCTAATTTCTGCTTCTATATGAGGGGTGGTACATACTCCCCTCACAGGGGGTACTGACAGTACTGAATGAAGGAGTCCTGGGAGGAAGCTCCTGTATTGCTCCCCCCCACCCGCCCACCCAGAATGACGCCCGCGAGACCCACTGTCATGGGGATGACAACATCACGGGGGGCTCACCGTGCGCCCCCAACACTGGGCCCTGAGCTTACCTGAAACTGCTGCATTTAATCTTTACAGCAGCCCAGCGAGGTAGGAACTGTCACCATCCCCATTTTACAGATGGGGAAACTGAGGCACAGGGAGGTTAAACAGCTTGCCTGAGATCACACAGCCAATGAATGGGGGCCCTGGGTTCCCTGGTCTGACCCTGTGAGCTAGAGGAGCCTACAGGCTATTCACCTGGCGGAGTCCCACAGCTGGGACCGGGGGAATGAGAGAAGGACAAAGACATGCTTGTCCACTGACTCAACAAATAAGTATCCACTGCATGCCAAGGGGGCGTGGGGCGGTGCACACAGTGTGAGGCCAACTGCCTTGGGTTTTTAAATGGATCAGGGTCAAGTAGGGCCCCACTGCCCTCAACCCTGCATCAACACCTCCGAGCACCACCAGTGCCCCCAGAAGCCTGCAGTAGCTCCTGCACAGACCAACAGTCCCAAGGAAAATTCAAACAGCCTGTGGATCGCATTGGTCTGCCGAGAGCCGCATCCAGTGGAAACAGACATGGGCCTGAGGCTGGCCAGGAACTGAGCCTCTTCCTGCCCAGAGAAGCCTGGAGAGAAGGTCCGAACAGGGGGCTGTGCAGACCAAAATCAAGAGCCTAGTGTGTGCCCGGCGCTTTACATAAGTGATCTTGTGTATCACTGACAACTGTGCCAGGAAGTGGGACCTCCAAAGCCCTACGCTGCAAACAAAAATACCTTGTGGTTCAGAGAGATGAAGCAGCTTGCCTGAGGCTACACAGCTCTTCATAGATTTACTCTCTGACTCCTGGCCTCTGCCCACGGCCACCCATACCAGCCTTAAGCGGCTGTATCAACAGCGGTTGAGCCCCATTTTCTTTCCAGGGAAGTCGAGAGAGGTTTTGTATCCGGCTTGGCGACTTTGGGTGGATGAGCAGCCTTTCGCCCTGGGCCTCAGTTTCCCCATCTGCCAATTGGACTCATAACCTACTTCACCCCCGCATCTTCAGCAGTGGGCATTTCAAGGTGGCTCTATAAGTGGTAGCTCTTGCTACCAGTGGGGCGGCCACTGAGAACTCCCCAGTGGGAGCACCGGCCAGCAGAGTCATGCCATCCCAGCTTGGAGACAGATGCTGTGGTTTATGAGCTGGGCACAAAGACTCCCTTTGGTATATGGAACAGAGGGCCGCACGCCGCCCAGGAGGAGCACAGATGGGCAGCGTGGACAGGGGCTCAGTGTCGAGTCAGTGAGCTTAGTCCCTGTTTACTCCTCTGATAACTGGGGTGACCTTGGTTAATATTCACCAGCAGCCTCCCACATCGTCCCTCTGGATCCACTGCTTAAATACAGGCAAGGACAGGGCTCTGTCTCCCCAGCCGTGGTCACCAGCCCCGACCTGGGACAGTGAATCGTAAGTATGCCTTCCACTGGCAAGAGCCTGCAGAGAGGCTTCCGGGTCCCTGCGCTACCCGGGGAAGGCCCTGGGGCTGCAGGGAGGATGGAGAGGGCTGGGGCTTGGCCTCCTGTTGTCATAGTAACAGCAGCCCTGGGGGTCCTTTCCTGCTCCCCAAGCCTGTCCAGGGCCTCCCCAATACCTCCCGGTGATTAAACTGGCCCTCTGTGGGCAGAAGTGGAAATGGGGGGCTGGCTCTGGCGTCCCGGGACGGAGGAAGGAGTACGTTTCTGCTGACACAGCTTCTGTGTCTTTCCCGTAGGTTGTCTTCTGTAGGTCTCAGCACCTCCCTTACTGCTCGGGTGTGTATCTTTTTCCGCTTCTACAGATGAGAAAAATAAGGCTCAGAGGGAGACAGCGAGAAGCCCAGGCTCATGCAGGGACCTGGTAGGGGGGCCAAGCCAGACCAGAAGCCCAGAGTTTCAGCTGCTCCTCAGGCCTCCACCCTCTCCCGAAATGCCCAGAACAGGACCGCACTAGGTCTCAGCCTGGAGGTACCAAATTGGGCCCCCCTGTGTGCTGTGGGCCTCTGGGCGTCCTCGTACGCAGCAGAAGATGGGAAGCTGGGGATGGGCACCATCATTGGGGGGCTTTGAGCTGTATGCCTAAGCCCTCGCTCTGGCCAGGCAGCTTCTACTGAAGCCTCATGGCCATCTTCTGAGGTGCTTACCATGGCGCTCCCCTTTTACAGACGAGGACATCCGGGACAGGGAAGCTCATCACTTGTTTCCCAATCACACACCATGTAAGCTCAAGCTCAGGCCGCCTCGTTCCAGAATCCCCGCTCCAGACCCCAGGTCCACTGCCAACATGGTTCCCTCTGGCCTCAGGCACCAGCTGGGGAATGGGAAGCCTGGGCTGGCCTTGAGCCCCCTCTCATGCTGGGTGACCTTAGAAAGTTGCTCAACCTCTCTGACCTTTTGGTCAAAGGATAGATAGCCTTTGCCCTCCCGACCCCACCCCACTCCCACTGGCCTTGATCCCTGGAGTTTAGGAAGCGATATGATTTTTCCACCATTGGTTTTTGGAGCTGGGGCCTACAGAGATGACCAAGGCCAAGGCAATCAGACTCCCCGAGAGGGCTCTGAAAGCTTCACAGTATCAGTAATGACTGATGCCTCCTGAGAGCTGACTGCATGCCGGGCATTTCTTGGCACTTTGCAGCTATTTCATTTGCACAGTAGCTCCATGGGGTAAGTACACCCTTATCATCTCTGGGAAACTGAGGTTCAGAGAGGCTGAGTAACTTGTCCAAGGTCACACAGCTGACAGTGAATTGAACTTGGGCATTCTGGCCTCGTAGCCTCTGATCTTAGCCACAAAGCGATGTTGCCCCTCTTCATTTAGCCAGGCCACCTCTGAGTTTTCTGTTCCAAGGCCTCTGCCTTCAGCTGTATACACAGAGAAGGGTTAAATGCCAGACTCAGAAATCAAAATACCTAGGATTAAATTCAGTTCTGTAGAGACTTCCCTGGCGATCCAGTGGTTAAAACTCTGTGCTTCCACTGCAGGGGGCGCGGGTTTGATCCCCGGCCAGGGAACTAAGATCCCGCAGGCCGCGCGGTGTGGCCAAAAAAAAAAAAAAAAAAAATCAGTTCTGTAAGCAACCAGCTCTGTGATTTTCAGTAATTTACTTAACTTCTATAGTCCTCAATTTCTCCATCTATAAAATGAAGAAATAAAATGAAGAAATAATAAGAAAGGCCTGCTGTTTACTCAGTGTAGTGGTAAGGAGGATGCCGATGGTAAGTACCATTTGCTTGGAATAGGGCTTGGCAGCTCATAGGCATGAAATAAAGACTTGGAGAATTGAACTGAACATACTCCAAACTCAGAGGCCATTCTTTGGTCATCAGCATTCCCCTCTCTGGTCCTGGGTAGTGTGGCAACCAGCCAGCAAGAAATCTGCCAGTTCTCAAGCCTGAATCCTACCTGTGCGCAGGTACGGGGAGGCTTTCCACACCCGCTCGGTGCCCGCCCACCCATCACCTCGTTCGTTCCTCACGTCTGCCCTTCAAGAGATTCTTTTCTCCACTTTACAGGAAGCCGAGGCTCAAAGAAGTGAAGTCACTTGCCCAAGGCCACTTGCCCGTAAGTGGCGGAGCTGGGTCACACCTGGGCTTATTTAGTGCCAGGTGTCAGCAGGTGTGACCTTAGGCCACAGTCGCTTCCCTGGACCCCACTAGGTTGCTCTTGGTCACTCATTTTACGTCCTGGGGGAAATGGCATGAGATTAGGCAAAGGGATAGCTCACTTCACTCTCCCTGACCTGCCCCTGATTCCAGAAGTGTCACTGTGACATCTTCATTCTATTGGTTTAAAATGTGGTTCCTACACCTCTGGGCACGTCACCATTTACTTTCTCATCTCCATTTGGTTCCCGCACTAGAATTTCAGGGGGGTGGGGTGCTGCTTTTGATAGAAGGGTGAGGAGAGAGAAGTCTTAGTCCCCCGAAGTTGTAAGGAACAGACTGAGAGGCAAAATGAAGCCAACAGGGGCTCAAGGTTAACGTCAGAGTCCTCAGGACCTAACTCTGACATTTACAGGGTCTGAGACCTGGTGACATACTGTCCCATCTGTAGTTCGAGTGGTGGGAAAACCAAGGCTTGCTCAAGCCAGCTTTATCCCTGACTCACTGTGTGGCCTTGGCAAGGCCCTGACCCTTTCCTGGTCTCAAGCCATTTACTGTGAAAGGAGGAAGCCAGAGTAGGTGATGTAACCCCCTGGCAGATGCACTGGGTGGGAGCCAGGGATGTGCTCACCCCAGCTGTAGCTCCACACCAGCCTTGTTACCTTCTTAAGGCCAGCAGCCCTCTCAGCGGAAGGGTACCGCATCCCATCCCCCATGGGAAGTCTCAGTCCATGTTGTTCCACCAAAGCCAGATACCCCTCTGATTAAAAATCCAGCGTTGGTACACAGGGACCTCATTTAGATCCCCCCCGCCTCGATTTATACAGCTGGTGAGAATGAGGCCCCAGGACACGAAGATGCTTGCCCAAGGCCAAGTGGACAGAAGTGGCCCTGTCAGGACTAGAAGCCACAGCCTCTGGCCCTGAGACCATTCAGCATATTTAGCGTCCCCACCCTGCAGAAGCCCAAATCCCTCATGATCTCTGCGCCCTGCAAAGATGGGGAGTTTCCACAAACCATGAAGGACCACAGCAAAATCCAGTGGAGTTGTAGAGAGAAATCCAAGGGCAGTGGAAATATACAGAACTAATCTTAGCACGATCGTAAGCTCTAAAACCACTGGCTAGTTTAAGAAAAGTATAAACAAGTATTACGTAATGTGCGGTCTGCTCTATTTGGATAAGTTAGAGGTTTGAAGGCCAGAAAGAAAGGTGGTAGAAAGAAGCCAGTTTTGTGCTTCATCCTGTTGTTTCATTGGAAGGAAACTTTTAGAAGTCCAAGGGGTAGGTGAAACCCAGCATTCCTTGTTTCCAACTTTTCCCCCTCAGGTTCTCATATGCCAAGTTCAAGGGCTCCTTTGTCTTTGTCTTTTATTAAAATGACGCTTTTAGTTATACGACTGATAGCTAGCAGCAGATGTATGCTTCTCCTCTGCCTGGACCTCAGTTTCTCCATCTGGGAAGAGAGCAGGTTGTACTTAGGGGGTCTCAGCCTAGTGGCCCAAGGCTGGGATCTATATGCAGTAGAGGGAGCTCCGTGGTGCGGGTGACAGTGACTCTATCACTAGATAGAGCCTGACCTTGCTGGGTCAGCCACAAGCTTTGCCATTCCCTATTGTCTCCCCCCAGCCATGGAGCTCATCTCCCTCCCAGCCACCCTCGGAAGCCTTCTAGTTTGCACCCCCACCAGCCTCCCCTCAATGTAATCTCTCTCAGATGCCTTCAGTGTAAGGCTCGGTGTCTAGACTTATCTCACTAAGTTCTCCCAACAATCTTACTTTCTACATGTGACAAAATGAGGGCCAGAGAGACTAAATGACTCGGCCAAAGTCACACAGCTGGTAGTGACAGAGACCCGGATTAGAACCCAGGTCTGTCTGAACAGAAAAGGGATGCTTTTTCGAATCTTACCCACCCCACCTCACCCCTGTCCCACCAAACAAACCCCACTTGACTGGAGGAACCAGGCCTCTAGCACCCACATCCACGCTGAGCGCAGAGCTGGGACACAGGTGGCGAGCGAGGTAAACAGTTAAGCTGACTGCAGCCCATTCCCGCGTCTGAGGCCATAGACTCACTCTGAGGGCAGCCCTCTAGCTCAGGAAAATCTACTAGGGGCTGAGGTTCACGGTGAGTATTAAGTGGGTATGGCCTCCCATCTGGGTTCCCTCACAGCTCTCCTGTGTTCTGACTGGGTGTCACTGGGCAAGATCCTTCCCACTCTGGGCAGCAGCCTCTCTGTCCATTAAAAACCAGGGTTCAGTGCAATCCCTCCTAGGGCTGTTCCAGGTCCAATCATCCCTGAGCCTGATCTGGCCCGCTTCCTGGGCGATCATCTACTTCCTGTGCCTCAGTTTCCTCTTTTGCAAAGTAGGGGCTGTGGCACTTACACCTCGGGGTCATTGCAGATGTTAGTGGAACCATCGAGAGCGTGGACTCCAGACCCAGACTACCTGGGGGTGTGATTCTGGTCCTGCTACCTTACCGCTCTGGAACCTTGGACGAGTGACTTACCCTCTAGGAGCTTGGTCTCCTCATCTGTAAGCCCAGGAGAGTCGCCTGACCTGCCTCACAGGACTGTTACCAGAATGCAGTGAGACAAGACAGTAAAGTACTTAGAATGGAACTTGGTGTATGGTAATCGCCATAAAGTCTTCGCTGCTGTTCTGAGTCTTTCAATGGTGCTGATGTAGGAAAGTGCTCGGCACATAGATGCTCGATAAACGGTGTTTGCTTTGACATGGCGTCAGTCGGTGGCCGAGGGACTCGTCGTGTGGCCTGACCCGGGTGTGGTACCCTTCTCTCTGTTGCAGGACAATGGCATCCTCCATCACGTGGGGCCTCCTCCTGCTGGCAGGCCTGTGCTTCCTGGTCCCCGTCTCCTTGGCTGAGGGTCTCCAGGGACACGCTGTCCAGGAGACAGATGCATCCCAGCACGATCACGAGCACCGCCAGGAAGCAGCCTGCCACAAGATCGCCCCCAACCTGGCCGACTTCGCCTTCAGCGTGTACCGCCGAGTGGCCCATGAGTCCAACGCCACCAACATCTTCTTCTCCCCAGTGAGCATCGCTACAGCCTTTGCGATGCTCTCCCTGGGGACCAAGGGTGACACTCACACCGAGATCCTGGAGGGCCTAGATTTCAACCTCACCAGAAGAGCAGAGGCTGAGATCCACGAAGGTTTCCAGCATCTTCTCCACACCCTCAACCAGCCAGACAACAAGCTGCATTTGACCACTGGCAACGGCCTGTTCATCAACGAGAGCGCGAAGCTAGTGAGTAAGTTTCTGGAAGATGTCAAGAACCTGTACCACTCTGAAGCCTTCTCCATCAACTTCAGGGATGCTGAAGAGGCCAAGAAAAAGATCAACGATTACGTAAAGAAGGGAAGCCAAGGAAAAATTGTGGATCTGGTAGATGATCTTGACCAAGACACAGTTTTTGCTCTGGTGAATTACATATTCTTTAAAGGTAAGGCTGCACAACCAGCCTGAAACACCCCCAAAATATTCTCAAACACTCAGTTCTTAACTTTCCTGGCAGTGCAGAATAGGATATAGCCATGCATCTCTGCACGTGTTATTCAATTTTTCACACATGACCGCTAAAACTTCCCGCGATCAAATAAGGTTAGGGAACTATGGATTAAACAGTCAAAGTATCATCGTCTCTGCAGGACTTTTCAGAACCTTAAATGTCCTAATGTGCATTGTAAATCCCTATCTGGGAGGGGTGTATGATATGCAATGTCTCCGAAAATAGAGAGCCAGAAAAACAAATTTCGGCAGAGTGTACAGAGGAAATAGGATTTCCTGGAACACGCTTCTGACAACTCGAGTGTAGAGGAAACAGTGACACCTTTGGAGTCAGAAAGACCAAAGTTCAAATCCTTCCTCTACCACTTATGAGCCTCTACAAAATTGAAATTTTGGACCCTACTCCAGTCTTGCATTATCCTCCCAGAATACCTTTCTGTACACTGATTGCTCATTTTAGCCCCATTTTATAGATGGTGAAGCTGAGGCCCCGAGAGAAGTATCTCACCAGGAGGCTCAGGGCTCCTTTATTCTACCACCATTATTAAACCTTCTCCCAGCCCTGGCTGATGTCCGCTGTCCCTTCTCTCCAGGAAAATGGGAGAAGCCCTTTGAGGAAAAGCACACCATAGAGAGGGACTTCCACGTGGATGAGGAGACCACCGTGAAGGTGCCCATGATGAACCGCCTGGGCATGTTTGACCTCCACTACTGCGACAGGCTCGCCAGCTGGGTACTGCTGATGGACTACGTGGGGAACGCCACCGCCGTCTTCATCCTGCCCGACCAGGGGAAACTGCAGCATCTGGAGGACCAGCTCAGCAAGGAGCTTCTCGCCAAGGTCCTGGAAAAGAGATACGCCAGGTGACTTCCCAAACCAGAGGCCAGCCCAGGAGCTGCCACAAGAGGTCCGGCCTGAAGGGGGAGGCGGGGGTAGACCCACGTCCCATGGCCATGACCACTGTGTGTGAACTTGTGCCTCCAGCAGAGGCCAGCATCCGTGCAGGTAGTACCAGCCGGGCTCCATGGGAAAGACGGTGCCCAGGGGTGAGGAGTGAAAGTCCTGTCCCTGAGGACTTCCTCCCCCACCTAGACACTGCCCCTTCCCGGTGGCCAGTGCCCCGTGCAGGGAGAGCAACGCCAACCCATGTTGTGGGCAAACCCAGAAGGAAGAGGTGGGCTTCCCGGCAAAGGTGGCAGTTAAGTGTGGAGTTTCAGGGCAGAAAGTCCACGGCAAGACAAGGGGGAAACCTGTTAGGAGAGGCCTGAAAAGCAAAGGCCCAGAGTGGGCAACTCCAGGACATGTTTGACGCTGGTTCTGGATCCTCTGTCACTGGATGAGTGTGGTTGGTCCCCGTCGTGCACCCCAAATTAGTGCATGTCTCTGTATTTGTAAATAGGCCCATGCCCGGATGAGCTGCTTTCTCATGTACAATATAAAACAAAAGTACAGAGAAGTACTCATCATTCACTGAACAGATGTCACTCAGGACCTGCCACCATGCCCCATGGTCAGCTGGGATCCTGGCCCCGGAGGAGTCCCAGTCTGAAGGGTGACCAAACCCTGCAGGGAAGCAGTGTGCACAGTCCTTCCAGAGGACACCCTGGATCCTCCAGGAGGACTTATCAGAGGAGGTGGCATTTGAGAGGCTTTGCAGGACAAGAGGATCCCTGGGATTCTAACGTTCTCTGACCCCACGTGTAGAGGAGCTAAAGTAGAATAAACCAAGGCTGACCTCACATACTTGCATGGGCAGGGGGACAGGGCACCAAGTGGGAGGAGCAACCAGAAAAGGAAACACTTTCAATTCTGTGAAATGTTTTTATTTTCTAACCATCGTGACAGTTCTGCCAATTTACACTTGCCCAAACTGTCCATTTCTGGAACCTACGATCTGAAAACTCTCCTGGGTAAACTGGGCATCACCAAGGTCTTCAGCAACGGGGCTGACCTCTCAGGGATCACTGAGGAAGTGCCTCTGAAGCTGTCCAAGGTGAGTGTGTCCTTGACCTCTGTAGGTCAGAATGTGCACGGGGGCTACAGCTCAAGGGTGAGGCTGAGGAAGGGACAGAGGGACACAGGCACACCTGCAGACTGAGGTCCCTGAGGAATGCCATGGCTCCACCAAGACTGCAATGTGGTCGGATGATGGAGGGCAACAGGTGGCCTCACGTGCTTGGTGCATTTTATTTAAGGATCTCCTCTGAGGTTGTGTCACTCACCCTCTGTCCCATCCTTGGCCGGGCACTTCCCTTCTTTGGGTCCCGATAAACCCCTATTTACAGAGAGAGGCTTAGGCTCAGGGATTGCAGAGTACCTTTGGCCCTGAGCCTGTGACACCAGGAGCTACCGCTGAATCACTGAGTCTGAGTTACAGAGTGATTTCGACCAAAGATGCCATTTACGCAGGAGAATTACAGGTGCCCAGAGAAACAACTGCAGTTCAGTGACTAACTGTGAGCTGAGTGCCTGGGTGGGGATGAGGCGTGTGAAAGTCCCCATCGAAGCCCTGGTCCCCAAGGAGTTTAGAATCTGGTCTACGAACAAGTGCAGAGCCAAGGAGACAAAGTACAAGAAAATCCGCCTCCCAAGGTGGTGGGTTCCTTCCCAGGGCCGTTGAGGAGGCTGGTCAGGAAGGGGTGAGGGTCCCCTCGTGGGTCAGACACAAGCCTTGAGAGCCATGCTTGTGTGTCTCCTGCAGGGAGGGGAGGAGAGAGGCCAGAGCGGGCCCCTCCCTTGGCAAGGCTCTCCTCACGCCTTGCGCCCGGGTGTGGCTGGGGGCCGGCAGCCTGTCTCTGTTAAGATGGGACCTCTGTGCTCTCCCCTTTGCAGGCGCTGCACAAGGCCGTGCTGACCGTCGATGAGAAAGGGACAGAAGCTACGGGGGCCACGATTCTGGAAGCCATCCCCATGTCAATTCCCCCGGAAGTCGAGTACAACAGACCCTTCTTCTTCATCATCTACGATAAAAGCACCAAGACTCCCCTCTTCATGGGAAAGGTGGTGAATCCCACCCAAAAATAACTGCCTCTCTGGGTTCAGCTGTCCCCTCCAGGCCAGGTCCCCTTCCTCCATGGCATTAAAGAATGACTGACCCGGCCCAAGCTTGTGTGTGGCGTGTAAATCCCTCATCCTCTTGCGTCTGAGTCTCTCTTTACGTCCCCAGGATGTGTGTGAAATCCAGGCCATGGTGATCTTTCAAGGGTCCACTGCGTTACGGTTTACTAGCATTTGCACTATCCAGCCCTGTGCTAGGCCAGGATGAAATGTAGGCTAAAACCCACAGCTTACTGCCCCTTCCCCAGTCACTGTGGAAAACCTCCAGGCTTTCCAGTCTCCTCTGGGACCCCCAGGGGGAAATTGCATGGGCTCAGGATCCAGCCCGTGGTCCCCACCTCCACCCAGTGTCCACCAGGCCCTCTGCTCAGCGTCCCAACCCCGCTGGTGCTCACTGCGACCCCCAGTGAGAGCCCCTCACCCTGCAGGGCTGCCACTGCTCCCAGAGCCCTCAGCTCACATGGGGACACTGGGCTGCCGCGTCACAAGCAGCAGGAGAAGACCAGGTCCTCTTCTTGTCCCACACTGTCACCTGAGCCAGGCTTGAGCCCTGACCACTCACAGGTCTTTCCTGCAAAAGTCTCTGGTTGGTTTTTCCAGGGACCCTTTCCCATGGGGCTGGACTGGGGACACATACTTCTGCCTTTGTCACTCCAGCTCTGCTCCAAGACCCTCAAACGTAGCACTCCTAGAAGCAGGTCTCATCTCCCCAGTGAAGCGAAGGTCTTGGTCTGTATCACTTGCTCAGACTCACCCAGGATGTCAGGCCCCCAAGACCACTTAGCCTACGCCCTCTTGTCTTCCCTAATCACACAGCCAAGGTGCCGCAGAGGGCTCTGCAAAGTCCCGACAGTGATTCCTTGGCCGTAGGAGAGAAAGTAGAGCAGACACCCTGTGCCCCAGCTGCCCTCCCTTGGCTAAACTGTATCAGGGGCCACATTTCCACTTGCCTTATTCCTACCCCAGGGCCCTCCCTGTGGTCTTTGGAGAAAAACCACAGCTCCCTGGGCCACAGTCAGAGGCTGTCCCGGGAACAGACCTTTTCACTAAGGGCCACGTGACTCCTTCTGGCCCTCCAAGCCCCTGCTGGAGGGCTGCTGCAGTCAGGAGGCCTGGCTGGAGCCCAGCCTGAAGGAGCCAGCTCCCTGAACTCTCGCGGAAATACGCTGGTCCCGTGGAAGGACGGCCCCGTCCTACACAAATCCAGTAATCACCATCTAGCCTCTCACTGGGATGAATGTATACCGAAAGAACAGGCTTGAGTCATGTCAGATTTACACCGTTTAAGTCAAAATGGCCACATCTGTGCAATTTCACATAACATAACATAACGGATACAGTTGGACTATTTCCCAAATAAGTCTCTATCCTCTTGAGTTTTCTCTGCCTAGAGACTTCCAACTTCTACAAATTCCATTAATGATACAAACATCTTCCAACACTTAGAATGATGCCAGACCTGAGGGCCTGAAGACCTGGATCAAGTTCAGAATCTGCCACTTCCCAGCTGTGTGACTTTAGTGAAGTTGCCAAACCTCTCTGATCCTCGATATCCTCATCACGGTTACAAAACCTATGTTGAGTTGCTGTGAGGTTCACATCAGAGTGTTAAAATGGATTTTAAAGGACAGCAGAGGAGGGCACTGGTGGCAGGGACGATGTTTGCTGCCTTTATGAGCTCCTTCTCTAAGCCTGGCTCCCTGGGAGGGGCTGTTCAAGCATTTTCTCATGGAATCCTCATGGCTGCACTGTGATGTTGGGAGTGGAGCTGCTCTGCTCTTATATGCAGCACATTCTACAGATGAAGAAACTGAGGCTCAGAGAGGCTCACTGTCTTGTTCAAGGTCACGGTAAGTGGCAGAGCTGGCCTCCGAGGCTCTCCTTGTTCCCCCAGACCTCACCACATCACACCAGATGGGCCACGTGGGACTTAGGCAGAGATAAATCCCTCCTCGAAGTGTGAGGAGTGCTGGATGCCTCTGCAAGGAAAACGGTCCCCGGATCTTCTGGAGCTCTTCCCACCTGAGTTTAAAGAGCTCACCGCCTTGAGCAAGAACACGGCATACTCCCCGACACTGGCTTCTGGGGACGTAAAGGGTCAGATGCAAAGGCCACTGGGAATTCCTGAGAGTCCAGGGAATTCACCTAAGATACCATCATTTTACATCAAAGAATGGCCTGTCATTACATTAGTCTGGACTCGGGCTGGCAAAGCCCCAATTCAAACTTAAAGCCCCAGAGGGGATTTCATTGGTTCATATGGGAACCAACAGCGTCCATGCATTGGGGTGGGGCGGGAGGCAAAGCGTCAGGGCAACCTTGTCATAAGGAGAACAAGGGTGTGCCGCAAACCAGGCAGGACAGCCATAAACCTCAGGTTTACCTGTTCTTTAGAGTTTCAAAATGTATTCACTGCTTAGTCTGACCCTCAACATCGGTCTTTGAAGGACCCAGCTGGGAATCGTTATCCCCAAGGTACAGATGGGGAGATGGCAGGTTGGGAGACCTGCCCAGCACAGTCCTGGAAGCCAGGTCCCTCACACTTCAGCCCGGCTACCCTAATGCCATACATTCCCCAATCCATCTCAGACTTTAGGAAGAATGCCAACCTCCCGGTCCACATGGGGTCCACCTCTCTGCCCTAGCACCAGCTGAAGCACAACTGCTAGGGGTTCTGGGCTGGTCCAGGTCAGTTTGCCCCTCCAGGCAGGGACCCAGCTCTGCTCTGAGACAGATGAGAGGGAAACACACAAGCAGGCTCCAGGCTCGGACAGGGACAACGTGGAAGGGACATTTACACCCCCCTATCAGTCTGCAGGAAAAAGACATACCAATTCGATTTTAAGCGTAAATAAATGAACCTTTGTGGTTATGTGCAAGCTCTGCCTTGACTGGTGGGATCATCTGAGATTCATTTATAAAATGAAAACAAAGGTCAGGGATACTTCTGGCATCTCACACATTCACACTAATTCAGAAATGAGAGATACTGATTACATGTTGATTTTCATCCCAGGAGCTCACTTGATCCTCTCCACAGGCCTGTGGGGTGGGCATTAGTTCAACAAGGAAAAGAAACCCTTTACTGGGTGTCTGCAATGTCCCAGGGATGGGGAGGAGACCCACCCTCAAAAAACACTTGTCTATATGGCTGTGGATAATGGGGAATGCATGAGGCTGTGATATCGTGATCAATAAGAAGAAATATATATATATGGTCTTCATCCCAGTTCTGGCACAGAGATCCTAAAACCCTTGGATTTTCCTAAGTGATGAGCACCAGAAAGGTGGTTTTTCTTATGTTAATGAGGTGATTTTGGAAAGCCCCTAGGTCCCCTAAGGATGGGGGTTGGTTGCCACGGGAAACCAACCTCTAACCTCCAGGAGGGGAAGAGGGATTGGAGATTGAGTTCAATCACCAATGGTCAGTGAGTTAATCAATCATGCCTATGTAATAAGGCCTCCAAAAAAGCCGAAAGGATGGGGTTCAAAGAGCCTCCGGCTTGGTGAACACGTGGAGACTGGGGAGAGAGATGAGCTTAGAGGGGACGCGGAAGCTCCACTCAGAGGAGCTCCACATGCCCTACGCATGTCTTCCATCTGGCTGTTCCTGGGTTAATCTTTTTTAATCAACCGGTAATCTAGTAAACAGAAGGTTTCTCTGCGCTCTGTGAGCAGCTGCAGCAAATCGGTTGAACCCAAGGAAGGAGATCATGGGAACGTCCAATCTATAACCTGTGGGTCAGAAGCATAGCTGACATCCTGGACTTGAGTTTGGTGTCTGAAGACAGGGTGGGGCAGTCTTGCAGGACTGAGCCCTTAACCTGTGGTAGCTGATGCCGGACCCAGGTACATAGTGTCAGAATTGAATTGTAGGACAACCAGCTGGGATTGGAGAATTGCTTGGTGTGGAAAAAACCCCACACACGCTGGAACTGGGTGCAGAATCATTAGAAGCCCAGCTGCGTGGTGACTGGGCACCTTCAGATCCCTTCCAGAGCCCTTAGGAATGATCCACAAACAACGTGGACAGCTGGAGAGCGCCTTTAGAGGCTGGGGACTTTCTGCTGCTGTGCTTCGTTGGGTAATCACACTCAGTGCCGCAGGCGGAGCACGCGGCCTCCCTCATGGCCAGGCCCCGCCAGGACAGCTTCTGAATGAAGTCTGGGCCTAGTGTGGGAGAGCAAATGGAGTGCTCCTAGGTGGAGAAGTCAGAGAAAGGTACTCTCACCAAGACGGTTCCCCCCGCAGCGAGGACACAGCCAGAAGCCCACGGTGGTATGAGACTCACTCTGGCATAACATGAGAGATAGTAGGAGACAGCGCCTGTGTGCCTTTGGGAGAGATCCTCAACCTCTCTGTGCCTTGGTTTCCTCATATGTAAAAAGTGAAAAAGAGTATCTACTTTGCAGCGTTTCCATCTGGACTCTATGAAATGGCTCATTTCTATCAATATAACGGCTCTTGTTGGGGGCCTGGGCAGCCCAGAAGTTGTCCGTGGGCTGGGTGTCAGGCCATGGGGACACCTGGCCTCAGTCTCACAATTCTGGGTGGTGTGAGCTGTCTAACTCAGGTGCCGGTTTCTGGAAGCCCACTGTCCCACAGAAACAAGCCCCATGTTCCAAGATCAGCTTTATCAGAAACAAAGGTGCTCGATGTCCCCATCGGCCTTACTTTTGTTCTTTCACTCAACTGCTTTGGCACATTGGCGGGAAAGATGAGGCTGTTGAATAAAGCTTGAACGATGCCAATAGCAGGCACTCTGATGGTTGCAGTCGTCTTGTGACTGGCGCTGTTGGTGTCCTCCTTGCTGTAGCAAAGGTTACATAAGGAACGAGCAAAGGAACCAGAGTCGGAAGAACTGAAGCAGGCACTTGGAGCCTCCTGAAGCCTGGTCCCTGTTTTGCCGTGATGGGCAGAGCCCCTGCATACATCCCACAGGAGACGCATACAGTGAATGAGATATCACCTTGGCTGTGTTAAGCCCTTGAGGTTCTGAGCTTGTTTGTTACTGCAGAGTAACCCAGCCCATCCTAACTAATACAACTAGAATTCGAGAAATTGCACTCAAAGAAGTCTTCACCTAAGAAGCAAGCCTGAAGTGATGACTAAGACTGAAAAGGAAGGCTGAGGAGCAACCCTCAGGAGGGAACCACATTAGAAGGCGCCAGAAAGGGGCGCTAAGTAAATGTCAGGGAAAGACAGCCCAGGTGCGGTGGTGAGCACATGTCAGGAAATTTGGGGGATGTGGGGCTGAGTCATGGAAGACAGGGTACCAGCAGGTCAGTCCCACAGGCGAGGGCCTGACCCAGGTGGAGCTGTCAGGTAATTACCAGGACGTTTGCTCGCAGAAGGCAAAGCTGCCTTTCCATGGTCAGGTGCTTCCTTGTTATTAGGTATCACTTTGGTTATCTAAGAACAACGTGAACATCATATAATGAGAAATCAGAGCCATCAGAAGTTTTTTTAATCTCACGGTATGACTTTCACAAAGAGCACAGTGAACAGACCAAGTTAGAAATACATATTAAGTTTTTTAAAAATGATTTTTTCTTTAGTCCTCAGGTGTCAATAGCCTTGAAATATGGTCTGAGTATTATCAATACTTGCAATTTCCTTTAGTTCTGAGGTGACTTTCAGCAATGTTAGGACGAAAGTGCTAACAGCAGTACAAACAAAGTAGAGAGAATCCAGGAATCCCAAATCAGCCTTCTAATGAACGTGAAACCCTGAGCAGGGCATTTGATCTCTGTGTGCCTCAGTTTCCATTCCTGCAAAATGGGGGTAACGAGACCTAACTCACTCGTTTCCTTCTTTGGATGATTGCGCAAAGTGTCTATTTTTAGTGCTGGTTCTTTTACCAAATATTAAACATTAATCAAGACTGCAGATTCCAAAAGTAATATTTTGGGTACTAGCTTCCCCTCTCCCTTGATTTTGTCTCCCAGCTCTACCACTCACGTGCCCCAGGAGCTAGAGAGATCACCTCCCCTCTGCGAGCCTCTGTTTTATCACCAGCAAAAATGTGAGCATTAAGGTCACTTGACGTCCTGATATTCTTCAGTATTTTAACTCCATCAGGATGGTCCCATGTCATTCTCTCATGTGATTCCTCTGAGCCTTGGCACCTGTTATCTTGGCCTGTTATCTCCCTTCTGTGCCTGGAAAAATGGGCTTTGGAGCCCAAAGAACACAGATTCCAGCTCCCAGTGTGAGGTTTCCTAGGGCTGGGACCTTGGCAGTGACAAGCCCGGTGACTTCAGGCAGCTGACATTTACTGAAATTTAACCATGGGGTACTTCCCTGGTGGTCCAGTGGTTAGGACTCGTGCTTCTACTGCAGGGGGCGCGGGTTCGATCCGTGGTCAGGGAACTAAGGTCCCCCATGCCGCATGGCATGGCCAGAAATAAATAAATAAGAGATTTTTTTTAAAAAAAGAAGGTCAACCATCCATCAGGCACAGTTCTAGGCTCACTCCTCTCAATAGCTCTGGGAGACGAGTCTCAAGGAGAGATGAATCCTTGGTCTTGGTCACAAGGCTCCCATCACCCCATCCTCCCAGGTGGTCTTGTACCTGCCAGTTCCGCTGGACTAGACCACTTCAGGGAAGAACAGCACGGCCCTCAGATGATATCAGGTATGCGCTGGCTGGGCTCTGGAGGCTCCCCAGGCTTATTTCCTTCAGGGTGTGGGGGGTAGGGCCCCGTAGGGCTGAGCATCCCAACGCCCTATAAGTAGGTGAAGGCATGTGCCAGTGTGGTACAGCCTATGGGGTGAGTCCAGCCCAGTGAGTCTCCTGGAGGAAGAAGAGATTTCCATGCACTGAGTGAGTAGCTCTCCTTCAGCCCTGTCCTGAGCTGACACGGGTGCGTGAGGCCGGGCCACCTTGACAGAGGAGGAAACTGTGGCACAGGCAGGTTTGGCTCCGATTTGCAGGGTCAGGATTTGAAGGCGGGCAGTCGAGCCTTTGCTGTTCTGCCCAGCACAGTCGGTGGGGAGGATGGAACGACATCATTCAAACCCCCCCATTCTTTTTCAGATTCTTTTCCCATATAGGTTATTACGGAATACAGAGTAGAGTTCCCTGTGCTATACAGTAGGTCCTTGTTGTTTACCTATTTTATATACAGTAGTGAGTCTATGTTAATCCCAAATCTCATTGTACACCTTAAACTTGCATAATGATATAAATCAATTAAATCTCAATAAAGTTGGGGGGGGAAGGAAGTAAATGTTATAAAATAGTTAAAGGCGAAAAATGTAGCCACAAGCAACCTGAAGAAAATATGGCTGAATATTTAACTGAAAAACAAAAAAAAAAGGTCCCAGCACACAAGAGGTCCCTATAATAATACAGGCTGGTGGGCGGGGCTGCTTCGGGGTTACCTTTCTCCTTCTCCCACCCTCCCCAGGCTTGTCCATAGCCCCATGGCCTTTGTGGTCTTCACCTGTGTGTCTCCCCCCCCCCCCACCCCGTAGAAGGCAGGGACGAGGCCTCCTGGAGGGACCGCAGCCCGTGCCCCGTTCTCTAAAATGCTTCTCTGCCTCAGGACCCTTCCCTCTTCTTTTTTTATTTTTCCGCTTGTTTGTTTTTGTTTTGAGGTGATACTATTATTTCCTTTTTCTTTATTGTTTATTTCTTTTTTTTATTAAGAAGATTCTCCTTTCTTACCCTGTTCTTTTCACTTCCAGTCAGAGCCAGAGTCTTTGGCCTGGCCTGGTAGTTTCCATGCCCCAGCACTTAACTATCTTGCTGGAGAAAGCTGACCCCCCGTGATGGCCTGTCCCCCAGATTTTCAGAGGCCAGCCCGAGGTCTCCCCCTCTGCTCCCCAGTGGACCCCTGGCCTTGACCTCATTGCTGGAACAGCTCCTCTGAAAGGTTGAGGTGTATTCATTAACTCCTCAGATAACCCTGCTAGCTTTTCTGTCACCTCCTCCCCTTTCTTATCTGGGTTCACGGCCCTGTCTTCTATCTCTGGCCCCTCACTGATCCTAAAAGCTTTAGCTGGAAAAACCCACCGTCCCCTTCCCCCAGAGAGCTCAAGAAAGCCTTTTCGGGGCTGTGGCTGCACGTGAGTGTCTAGCTGGAACAGGCCTGATACTCAGGGGCTGTTGTCATGAAGCCTCTTAAAGGTGCTGGTCATCAAGCTACTGGTAGCCAAAGGACCACAGAGGCATCTGAGCTCCCAAGCTGACAGCCAAAGAGATTTTTCTGTGGTCTCCCGAAGGCCTCACACAACTCACCACAGCAGAATCCTGGGGTCCCTTGACAAGGTCCCCACCCAAGAAGAATGAACACCCCAAAATGACTGAGTCCATTAAACTCTTTGGCCCCAGTGAGCAAACTCAAATGAGAATCACTTGACCCAAACCCACTCCGAAATGAGAAAAGTCTGGTCAACCAGGAAGAAGGAGGCCTCCTAAGTGGGTCTCGTGCTCTGAGCCCTTCCTCCTTCAGCATGGGAGCTCCACAGGGGTGCTTTGGCCCTGGGGGACCCTGGGCAATGCCTGGACAAATTTTTATTGTCACACCTGGGGGTGGGGAGGGGCTACTGGGATTTAGTTTTATCCAGGATGCTGCTAAACACCCAACAATGCACAGGACAGCCTCCCCACAGCATAGAATTTTCCAGCCCAGAAATAGTAGTGAGCTTGAGACCCCCGACTCCCTCTGTGCCCAGCCCTTAGAAGCAGCCAAGCTCCCACTTCAGGAGGTAGTTATTGGATGAACAGCCCCCTGAACACAGAACACCGGACCAGAAGCAAAGACACCTGTCTGTCTTGGCTCTGCTTGGCCCGCTATGTGGCCTCGAGCAAGTTAATGACCCTCTCCGAGCTTCATGTTTCACATCCTGTAAAATGAAGATAACAAAACACTCCACAAGACAAATGTCTGTGAGGGCCGCGAGGTTGAGGGTTCTCATGTCCTCTAATTCAACAGCCTTTTCCAGGCCTAGAACATTATAGAATCAGATGATAATGAACTCCAGGCTCAAGTGACCTATAAAGTGAGAGCTGTAGCAGTTTCAAGAAAAAGGAGATGGAGGAAGTGTGTGGAGTTAGGGAGAATCTGGGCCTGAATCAGGCAAGCCCTTCTGTGTTCTGACTGGGTGTCACTGGGCAAGATCCTTCCCACTCTGGGCAGCAGCCTCTCTGTCCATTAAAAACCAGGGTTCAGTGGAATCCCTCCTAGGGCTGTTCCAGGTCCAATCATCCCTGAGCCCGATCTGGCCCGCTTCCTGGGCGATCATCTACTTCCTGTGCCTCAGTTTCCTCTTTTGCAAAGTAGGGGCTGTGGCACTTACACCTCGGGGTCATTGCAGATGTTAGTGGAACCATCGAGAGCGTGGACTCCAGACCCAGACTACCTGGGGGTGTGATTCTGGTCCTGCTACCTTACCGCTCTGGAACCTTGGACGAGTGACTTACCCTCTAGGAGCTTGGTCTCCTCATCTGTAAGCCCAGGAGAGTCGCCTGACCTGCCTCACAGGACTGTTACCAGAATGCAGTGAGACAAGACAGTAAAGTACTTAGAATGGAACTTGGTGTATGGTAATCGCCATAAAGTCTTCGCTGCTGTTCTGAGTCTTTCAATGGTGCTGATGTAGGAAAGTGCTCGGCACATAGATGCTCGATAAACTGTGTTTGCTTTGACATGGCGTCAGTCGGTGGCCGAGGGACTCGTCGTGTGGCCTGACCCGGGTGTGGTACCCTTCTCTCTGTTGCAGGACAATGGCATCCTCCATCACGTGGGGCCTCCTCCTGCTGGCAGACCTGTGCCGTCAAGTCCCTGGCGCCACGCGTCAGTCAAGTCCCTGGCGCCATGCGTCAGTCCAGCCCTGATATTTGTCAATACGATCTCCCACACTTCTCCAGCTTCGCCTTCAGCCTGTACCATGAACTGGCCCGTCAGTCCAACAACAAAATCATCTTCTCCCCAGTGAGCATCGCTATAGCCTTTGCGATGCTCTCTCTCCCTGGGAACCAAAGATGATACTTACATCCAGATCCTGAAGGGCATAGGCTTCAAGTCTAAGAAGGCGCCTAAGGCTGATATCCACAAAGACTTAGGGAGTCTCCCTGAAACCCTTAAGCAGCCGAACAGTCAGTTCCAGCTGACCGCTAATCATTGATGAGAATCTGAAGCAAAAGCCTGAGTTTTTGTACAATGTTTGTACCGCTCAAAAGCCCTGTCCATCAACTTCAGGAACATCAAAGAAGCCAAGAAAGAGATCATCCATCAGATAAAGGTAAGAACTCAGGGAATAATTGTGGATTTGGTCAAAGCAATTGATGAAGACACGGCTCTTGCTCTGGTGAGCTACGTAATTTTTGAAGGTTAAGGTTGTACAAGTAGCCTGAACTGGTTCTTTAGATTTTCCTTGGCAGTGGATGGAATGTAGCTACGGATCTCGGTTATTCAATTTTCTACACACAACCATTAAAAGACTTTGCATGAAGAATTCCCTAGTGGTCCAGTGGTTAGGACTCCACGCTTCCACTGCAGGGCGGCACGGGTTCTATCCCTGGTCAGGGAACTAAGGTCTTGCATGCCATGCAGCACGGCCAAAAAAAAAGACTTTGCATGATGAGATAAGGTTAGGAAATAGTGGGTTAAATAGTCAAATCATCGTCTTCTCTGCAAGACTTTTCAGAGCCTTAAATGTCCTAATGTGCTTTGTAAATCCCTACCAGGGAGACAGGCAAAATATGTAGTATCCCAAAATAGAGAGCCATAAAAACAAATTTTGGCGGAGCATATGAAGGGAATAGGATTTCACAGAAGACACTGACAGCTCTCGTGTAGTGAAAATAGTGACAGCTTTGGAGACTGAAAGACGAGCGCTCACATCCTGCCTCTATGACCTATTAGCTGTTGTTTGACTATGGGCAAGTCATTTTACTTCTTTGAGGTTCTAGCTTCCTACCTGTAATAAGGACATAATAATGCCCTTCTTGTCAGAATTTTAGAAGGAAAAAATAAGTTACAAAGATCATGGGACTATATGCTCACATAGTAGGTGCTCAACTAAACTTGAATCCCAGCCTCCCTTCTTCCCTCTGAGTGTTGAGAATGTCAGGACCTGTGGGCCCCAGAAGGCATTCTAAGGCAGTTTAAACAGTCCATGGAGATAGCCTAGGGTAGGGGAGGCGAGAGTCAAGGCCAGGGGTTGCCTCCTTCACACCATTGGCCCCTTGCTCTAGAGAGAGAAAAGTGTGATGGAGAGCGCAGAGACTGGAGTGAGCACATCCCAGATTCCAGCTCTGCTGTGGGACTTCACGTGGGTCTCGTCCCCTCCCCAGCCTCACTTTCCTCCTCCCAACAAATGGGAAAATTGGGCCCTGGGGTCCCCGAGGCAACCTGTCTTAGCAGGATGGTGACGTTCTCTTGGTAGAGCAGAGGGGGCGCTTCTAAGGCATCTGCGTTTCACATGTTGGTCCAGGGAAAGGCCATTAGAGTAGGAACAAGAGTGATTTCCCTGAATAATAAGAGGCACCAATTACCAAGGGGCAGGGAGACTCAGATGGGAGGTGCCCAGTATGACCTGGGGAGCTTCCAACCACTCCCAATAATTTTCAGCCTCAGACCACGCATTAACTAAACATCAAATCCAAGTAAAAATGTTTGTTCTGCCCACCCAGGTTGACGCCATTTAGCCTCTGCAATACAGAAACTCTGGATCCTCCTCTAGCCTCAAATTATCTTCACAAAGCCCTTCAGGAGCCTGACGATTTCATTTTTGCCCCAATTTACAGAGGGCAAAGCTGAGGCTCAGAGACCAGCGTCTCACCAGGGGGCCTCAGGGCTCCTTTTTCTAGCACACTTTTCTAAACCTTCTCCTGCCCCTAGCTGCTGTACAGCTTCATCCTCGACAGGCGAATGGAAGGATAAATTCGAGGCTCAGCGCTTCCTAAAAGGAGACCTCCACGTGAACGAGAAGATCACGGTCAAGGTGCCCGTGATCAACCATGTGGGCATGTTCCACCTGTACCGAGACAATGAGTTCTCCTGCTGGGTGTTCGTGCAGCACTACCAGGGCAGAATGGCCGCCTTCCTGCTTCTGCCCAACCTGGGGAAGATGCAGCTGCTGGAGGGCGGGCTCTCTGAGAAGCACCTCGCCAAAATCCTCAAATACCTTGAGATACGGTGATTCCCAGGCCAGGGCTGACCCAGGCGGGGAGGGTACATAATCTCATGCTCCCAGACAGAGCATCCTTTCGGGAAGCACTGACTGGGCTTTGTTAGACGGACAGTGCCCAGGGGTGAGGAGTGAAAGTCCTGTCCCTGAGGACTTCCTCCGCAGCCTGGACACTGCCCCTTCCCGGTGGCCAGTGCCCCGTGCAGGGAGAGCAACACCAACCCATGTTGTGGGCAAACCCAGAAGGAAGAGGTGGGCTTCCCGGCAAAGGTGGCAGTTAAGTGTGGAGGTTCAGGACAGAAAGTCCACGGCAAGACAGGGGGGAAACCTGCTAGGAGAGGCCTGAAAAGCAAAGGCCCAGAGCGGGCAACTCCAGGACACGTTTGACGCTGGTTCTGGATCCTCTGTCACTGGATGAGTGTGGTTGGTCCCCGTCGTGCACCCCAAGTTAGTGCATGTCTCTGTATTTGTAAATATGCCCATGCCCGGATGAGCTGCTTTCTCATGTACAATATAAAACAAAAATGAAAATACAGAGAAGTATTAGGTTGAAAAGCGAATAGAAGTTTTAATACCTCTTCCCCGCTCCACCCACGCCCAGGTTCCTTGCACCAGAGGCTGAGAGCAGAGAACAGGAGGACCTGGTCTAGAACAGGTCAAACAGAGCCTGAGGTTCAGTCAGACCCTCTCGGGGCCACACCTTGTCCCCATCGAAAACTAGAGCTGTGCTCCAGTCCTGTGCAGTCACTCATTCATGGAACAGATGTCACTCAGGACCTGCCACCACGCCCTACGGTCCTCTGGGATCCTGGCCCCGGAGGAGTCTCAGTCTGGGGCGTGACCAAACCCTGCAGGGAAGCAGTGTGCACAGTCCTTCCAGAGGACACCCTGGATCCTCCAGGAGGACTTATCAGAGGAGGTGGCATTTGAGAGGCTTTGCAGGACAAGAGGATCCCTGGGATTCTAACGTTCTCTGACCCCACGTGTAGAGGAACTAAAAGTAGGATAGACCAAGGCTGACCTCACATCCTTGCATGGACAGGGGGACAGGGCACCAAGTGGGAGGAGCAACCAGAAAAGGAAACACTTTCAATTCTGTGAAATGTTTTTATTTTCTAACCATCGTGACAGTTCTGCCAATTTACACTTGCCCAAACTGTCCATTTCTGGAAGCTACGGTCTCAAAACTGTCCTAGGCAAACTGGGCATCACAAGGTCTTCAGCAAAGGGGCTGACCTCTCAGGGATCACTGAGGAACTGCCTCTGAAGCTGTCCAAGGTGAGTGTGTCCTTGACCTCTGTAGGTCAGAATGTGTACGGGGTCTACAGCTCAAGGGTGAGGCTGAGGAAGGGACAGAGGGACACAGGCACACCTGCAGACTGAGGTCCCTGAGGAATGTCATCGCTCCACCAAGACTGCAATGTGGTCGGATGATGGAGGGCGACAGGTGGCCTCACGTGCTTGGTGCATTTTATTTAAGGACCTCCTCTGAGGTTGTGTCACTCACCCTCTGTCCCATCCTTGGCCGGGCACTTCCCTTCTTTGGGTCCCGATAAACCCCTATTTACAGAGAGAGGCTTAGGCTCAGGGATTGCAGAGTACCTTTGGCCCTGAGCCAGTGACACCAGGAGCTACCGCTGAATCACTGAGTCTGAGTTACAGAGTGATTTCGACCAAAGATGCCATTTACGCAGGAGAATTACAGGTGCCCAGAGAAACAACTGCAGTTCAGTGACTGACTGTGAGCTGAGTGCCTGGGTGGGGATGAGGCGTGTGAAAGTCCCCATCGAAGCCCTGGTCCCCAAGGAGTTTAGAATCTGGTCTACGAACAAGTGCAGAGCCAAGGAGAAAACGTACAAGAAAATCCGCCTCCTGATGTGGTGGGCTCCTTCCCAGGGCCGTTGAGGAGGCTGGTCAGGAAGGGGTGAGGGTCCCCTCGTGGGTCAGACACAAGCCTTGAGAGCCATGCTTGTGTGTCTCCTGCAGGGAGGGGAGGACAGGACAGGCGATGAGAGAGGCATGAGTGTGGTGTTGAAGCACAGAGAAGGGACCAGTTCCCCAGAGAGGGAAGGGTTAAGAATTAGAGTGTGGGATGGGGTTGGGTAAGTAGGTGTGACCAGTTGATGGAGGCTTACAATTACCAGATAAAGGTCTTGATTCTTGTCCTTATTCAAACACTCACACACAAATGCACACCTGTCACACACGCACACACTTGTGCACACACCCATTTATTGAGCACCTACACTGCGTGAAGTTCCTCACATGCAGCACCATAGTGGCCCTGGGTCATCCTACCCCACAGGTCTGATTTTCCTATTTAGGAAACTGAGGTTTCCTAAGAAGAATAGTCTTGGAGGAGATATATGTTTATGTATAGCTGATTCACTTTGTTATAGAGCACAAACTAACACACCATTGTAAAGCAATTATACTCCAGGGCTTCCCTGGTGGCGCAGTGGTTGAGAGTCCGCCTGCCGATGCATGGGACACGGGTTCGTGCCCCGGTCTGGGAAGATGCCACATGCCGCGGAGCAACTAAGCCCGTGCACCACAGCTACTGAGCCTGCGCTCCAGAGCCCGCGAGCCACGACTACTGAGCCCACGTGCCTAGAGCCCATGCTTTGCAACAAGAGGAGCCACCGCAATGAGAAGCTTGCGCACCACAACGAAGTGTAGCCCCTGCTCACTGCAACTACAGAAAGCCTGCGCGCGGCAACCAAGACCCAATGCCGCCAAAAATAAATAAATCAAATAAATAAATTTATTTTTAAAAAATGGCCAATGGAAATATGAAAGAATTCTCAACCCACTCATTATTTTAAAAGCACAAGTCAGAGTGCCACTTTTCACCTCTGATTGGCATAAACATACGAGGTTGACAATTCTCATTGCTGATTTACACGTGAGGAAACAGGCATTCATACAATAGACTGGGGGAGTGTAAGTTTGTGCAAGATCTTTGGAAGATAATTTGGTAACATCTATTAAAATTTTTAAAAAAACAAACTAATTTTGACTCAGGAAGTCCACTACTGGGAATATATCCCATGGAAATATTTACAAACAGCAAATGTTAAAAAAAAAAAAGTCTTCTTTTTAACTTCAGCATTGATAGGGTTTTTTGTTTTTTGTTTTTTTTTTTTTTTTGCGGTATGCGGGCCTCTCACTGCTGTGGCCTCTCCCGTTGCGGAGCACAGGCTCCGGATGCGCAGACTCAGCGGCCATGGCTCACGGGCCCAGCCGCTCCGTGGCATGTGGGATCTTCCCGTACCGGAGTCGGCAGGCGGACTCTCAACCGCTGTGCCACCAGGGAAGCCCTTAACTTCAGCATTGTTTGAAGAGCAAAAAGTCTTAAATGTCCATAATAATAGGAAATTACTTATATAAAATTGGATAGAGTGTCATGCAACCTTTTTAAAATATTGAATATAAGGCCAGTTCTGCATAGGTTGATAAGGGAAAGCCTCTAAAAGCAAAAAATACAGAAAAGTATACATAGTACAATTTCTTCTGTAAACACATACATGCATTTATCTCACAATTATTTACTGAGCACCTACTATGTTCCAGGCATGGCTGTGCAGCTATGAACAAAACAGACAAAATCCCTGTCCACAGGAACTCAGTGGGGGATGCAGGGATGATCTGGGTAAATCAATACCATGTATAGAATAGGAGAAGGTGATGAGTCCAACAGCAAAACAATAATGCAGGGACAGGGCATGAGGAGTGCTAGGGTGTGAGACACACTTGGACAGAGTGGTCAGGGAAGGCCTCACTGAGAAGGCGGCATCTGAAACCCAAGGCAGGTGCGAGAGTAAGCCATGCGGGCATCTAATAGAAGAGCAGCCAGGCAGAGGGACTAGGAGGTGCAAAGGCCCTGGGGCAGGAATGTGTCTGGCATGTTCAAGGGAAGCAAGGAGAAAGCAGTGTGCCTAGAGCAGTGGAGAGCAGGAGAGAAAGAGAGAAGCAGAAGAGGGCAGAGATGTGACTATGGGACCTGGTTTGGGGAGGGGGTGGGGTACGGGTTTGTACATCATACACGTGCATGGACTGGCTTTCGTTCTGAGTGACCTGGAGCCCACAAAGGGTATCCCACCGAGGCTCGAAGTGATTTCTATTTTGACAGAATCCCATAAAGATTCAGGAGGCAGATCACCCACCATTTTGTCTGCTTCTTTATAGTTTTCTATGTATCTAAAAAGTATTGAATATTAATTTAAGAATCAAATGGAAGGGGATGGTGGCAAGTGGACGGTCAGAGAGGCACTTCTGTCCTAGACAGAGAAGCAGGGCGTGGGGCCTGAAGAAGGATGTTACCCTTAAGGCATTTCGTTGGGGTCTTAATTTCTATTACCTGGGAGCGGGGAAGGTTCCTTGGTGAAATGGGTTTGGAAAACTCTGGGTAAGTCTTTACTGAGGGACTTCTCAGCTCCTTTCAAATATTACCATCCAAGTGAGAGAGAGAGTATGCAGTGTTTCCCAAAATTATTTGACCATGGAACCCATTTTTTTTTTACAAATCATCTCTAGGGTTCCACGGAATCCACTTTGTAAAATGCTGCTGTGGGTGAGAAGGCTGTTGAGGGTGGGTAGTGGCCAAGGCATGTTTGCCTTTACACAGCTCGCCCAGGCAGTGGCAGGGGAATTGGTTGGCAGGGCAGGATGAGGATAAGGAGGTCTGAGAGCTTACACTCTCGTCACACAGATCTGTTGCCCCTTCTGGGCAAAAATGTCCTTGTGCCCAGAGACAGCGATTCAGACACCAGATGCCCCTGCCCTCTGAGACGCTGGCACTCACTGAGGCAGCAGAGTGGCATTTGACATTCTTGGTTCAGAGGGACAGTACCACATATGCTGCCCAGAGACCCAGTACACCAGCCTCCTCCCTGGGCGTTAACTGGAGGGCAGCTGAAGTGCAGTGAACAGAGAGGACAAACAGGATGGTTGGCTGGGGAGGAGGTGGTCAGGCCCTGATTACACAAGCTCACATCACCTTGGGCCTGTTAATATTAACTCAATCGCCAGCCTAGGGGAGCATAGAAATCCCCAGAGTCACTGCCCTGATAAACTTTGTTTTGTTCAAGTGGTTGGCTAGATCTTCAATGATACTCACTTGGCCTTAGACTATAATCTTTTTTTTTTTTTTGCGGTACGCGGGCCTCTCACTGTTGTGGCCTCTCCCGTTGCGGAGCACAGGCTCCGGACGCGCAGGCTCAGTGGCCATGGCTCACAGGCCCAGCCGCTCCGCGGCATGTGGGATCCTCCCGGACCGGGGCACGAACCCGCGTCCCCTGCATCGGCAGGCGGACTCTCAACCACTGCGCCACCAGGGAAGCCCTAGATTGTAATCTTGCTGAATCCCCCACAAATATGCCGCTTTCATCCCCTGTGGCTACATGCTGGGGACCATGCCTCCCATGGGGCAGGGCAGTACCAGATGGAGGACCGAACGTGAGCAGAAACCCAGCAGAAGAAACATGAACAGCCAACCAACGGTCTTCGGGACAATTGTCACCTTGAGCCATTTCAATAATCAAGCCATCAGAGCTGCTTGTAAGAAGAATGTATTTCTTCCTGGTGGGCATTCCCTGTCACTGGAGTCTGGATACATTTTTGATTCCTGTCATTGCTCAATAAGCTAAGCTTATGAAGAAGTGGATTCAGTCAATCAGTCACTCAACCATCTTGTACTAAGTGCCAACCACATGCCAGGCCTGGGCTATACCTTGTGCTGGGTGTGGGTTCCGTGTAAGTTCAGTGAATAATTTCGAATTACAAACTTATTTGTAAAAAGAAGCGAGGGCTTTGTAGATCCTCTATGGCCCTGCTGCTTCTTTCAGAGGATTGTCTTCGGGGTCAATAAGGACAATGGTACAGGCTGTGCACTGCACACGGGTGCTGGCAGAGACAGCATGGGGCCTGAACTCCATCCCAGCTACACTCACCAGTTGGTACACCCTGGTATGTGGTGACATCCATCTGGTTAAAAGATGTTCTTTTTAATTTGCACAAAGATGCTGTTACTCCAGATAGCATGTGATAAAATGAGCACATTAAAACGTTAATGGAAGAATCTAGATGGTAGATTTAAAGTGTCCACTGTAAAAATCTTTCCACTTTGCTCTATGTCTTAAAACTGTCATAATAAAATGGTGGAGGGGGTTAGAATACCATTCCTCATGAGTTATGTATGACCCAAAGAGATGCTGTTATGGGTTGAATTGTGTCCCTCCAAGATTTATACATTGAAGTTCTAACCCTCAGTACCTCATTTGGAGATAGGGTCTTTACAGAGGTAATCAACTTAAAATGAGGTCATTAGCCTGGGCTTTAAACCAATAGGACTGGTGTCCTTATAAGAAGGGGAAATGTGGACACAGAGACACGAGCTGAGAGGGAAGATGATATGAAGATATAGCAAGAACACCCGGTGAAATTGAAGATGGTTCATCTACACACCAAAGAGAAAGGCCTGGAACAGACCCTCCCCTCACAGCCCTCAGAAAGAACCAACCTTGCCAACAGCTTGATTCCAGAGTCCTAGGCTCCAGCACTGTGAGACAATAAATTTCAGTTGTTTAAGGCACCCAGTGTGTGGTACTCAGTTATGGCAGCCCTAATGCAGATGCTTTCCCCTAGTCTGCACGGAGGGAGGCACCCTGAAGGCTGGCAGTATCCTGATCGCCTCCTTGAACTCCCAGAGGGCACGCAACTGCAAGGAGGGCTTTGGGCAGTGTTTTAGTAGATAGACTTCCTACTGAACGTTTTGAGGAGCTGGAAACTGACCACAGGCTAATGCTTACCTTAGGAAGAAATGAGTGACAACGAAGAGAAATCACTGTCCGTTGGGATTTAAAGGCCAGCTCACGCCCAATAACGGAACTAAAAGCAAAGAGCTTTTGCCACCGTTGACTTTTGAAACAATAACATTCCACAAATAAAGACATAAGACAACGTTGTTTAAAAACCCACAGGAAACCAAGTAACCAGGTATGGTGAAACAGTGGTTGGAGCCTGGGCTCTGTTCCTGGCACTGGCCACTCACAAGCTACGTCGTCGTGGCCGAGCCACCTGAACTCTACCTTCTCGTTCACAAAGACACCGGTTGTTGGGAGGCTTAAGTAAAGTATGACATGTAAAGCTCTAAGCACATAGCATGTGCTTAAGAAATGGGAGGAAAAATCCAGAGACAGGAGGAGATAAGTCTCATGAGGACTGATAAACAGGCTCAAAGGCTTGTTTGCTCAATAAACAAACGGCTGCAGGTGAAGGTCAGCAGGACTGTGATGTCAAAATCACTACTCGGCTGACATCAGGGGTTTATTCCCATTAGACGCTGTGAAAGTTGGCTATGATTTCTTGTTAATCCTGAGAAAATGTACAGTGAAGTAGGAAGAATACACGCTCATGAGGCAAGAGAGGGGATTCTAATTCTCACTTTTTCTCAGGATGTGTAACCCCTGGTAAGTCCCTGTTATCTCTCCCAACCTCTACTTCCTCATCTATAAAATGAGAATGTTGGACTAGACTAAAAATGGCAAACATGGGGCCATATGCAACTGCTTCCAATCTCACATCCACAGCAGACATCACCAATCGACCATGGCCTGATTGTCATCTTCATTCAGGCACAGCCTCAGAATCCACTACAATGGATCCAAGATGGCAGCTCAGATGGAAACCATTTACTGTCCTATCCTAGGTGACCTCTAAAATGCCTTACAGTTCCTACGTCTTCTGGGCCTGATTCCTCTCTTGGCTAGACATGACTTCACTCTGCATCCTCCAAAACTTTCATGGGGAAATTATTTGGGATATTTCACGTTTGGGGTCCTACATCTTAAGTTGTCCTATCGCTCCACATCTCGTTCTCCCAGGCTGGCTGCCTGGCATCCTAGGTTTTGGTAACTCCATTATTTTAATAACCTGGCTCCCTCTGCTCATGCCCGCGACAGTCATGGTTAATGGATTAAGGCACTCTCACACAGAAAGATGGAGTCTCAAATGCCTTTTCTTTTTGGCCACGCCATGCGTGGCTTGTGGGATCTTAATTCCCTGACCAGGGTCCACAGCAGTGAAAGCACCGAGTCCTAATCACTGGACAGCCAGGGAAGTCCCTCAACTGCCTCTTCAACTCAGTCTCCCAGGCTGCCCTTACCAATTACTTGAAATCGATGTATAGGTAACAACCGTTGGCCATTTCGTCCCAAGAAAGTATGTCTAAAGAAACTCGAGAACAAATTATTAAACCAAGAAGAAACTAGCTCTATGTGTGTTTGCTAGCTCTATGTGTGTCTGTATGTGTATTTATAGAGATCAGTTTCAAACCAGTGCCAGATGAATGGCTTTCTTTCAACACTCAAGACTGAGTCTCCAAACTACTCTTCCACTTCTCCTCTTACCTCTGCAGCAAGCTCAGAATGTGCCCATTCCCAAGAAGTCACCTATCATAGTAGAATACAGGTCTGGGTGTCACATAGCTTTGTGTGCCAAGCCTGCCTCAATCTCTACAAACTGTTTGCTTTTGAACAAGTTACTCAATCATTCCCGGGCTCATCTGTAAAACAGGACTAATGCCTTCTCACAGGGTCATTTTAGCAGATAGCACATATCCTGCCACCTGGAAGACAGTCAACAAATAAATTAGATTTGCTGCTACTCTTGCATGTATCGCTATCACGATTAATACTACTTCTATATTGATCTGTGTGTCCTTGAGCTTTGGCACAGAGAAATATGTCTGAAGAAGCGCCAAAGGAGATTAAAGATGGATAACAAACTCGAGGAGTACTGGGTGACCACAGTGGACTCTGACTCTGCTTGAGGCACTGCTCAAAGTTTGCTTGGCCCAAATCCTGCCCATCCTTCAGAACTCAGCTCAAGTCCACGTCCTTACAGGAGCCTCCACTGAATATGGAGCCTCTACTCTGCCTGGTGGAGGAAGCTTAATCTTATTAACTCTAGCTGAGTTCTGTTCATTCAACATAAACTCTGTCGACTCAGAATTCTTTCAGTCAAGTCAGGGTTTCCCCAGTCCACAGTTTTATACACTCCACTCCCCTTCCCTGAGGTGTTTAAGTGTGGGGACGGTAAGTATCCAGGGCCTCACGTGAGATATGCTTCATGAAGGCAGTAATACAGCTACTCTACATCTCCCTTCAATGCCCATCCAGGGTTAAGCATAGAGCAAGTGCTTCAGATGTGGGTGAATGGATGGGACGATGGATGGATGGATGGATGGAATGGATGGGACGATGGATGGATGGATGGATGGAATGGATGGGACGATGGATGGATGGATGGATGGAATGGATGGGACGATGGATGGATGGATGGATGGAATGGATGGGACGATGGATGGATGGATGGATGGAATGGATGGGACGATGGATGGATGGATGGATGGAATGGATGGGACGATGGATGGATGGATGGATGGAATGGATGGGAGATGGATGGATGGATGGGAGGATGAGAAAATACTTTCCCCACAGACATCTGTCCTCTCTCCTCAGCTTCTCTGACAGTGTAGTGAGGCCAGCCTCCTTGGTCAGGTCAGGTCAGCAGTTCCTCTTCCTCTAGTTCCTCGTGCACCAGTAAGCACTACACACCAGGCACCCAAATGATGTAGGTACAGTGGGCTGAGAACTGGAGCATTTGCCTGGGGAGGCTACAACCTGACCTTCCCCTGTGTTTCTGCATCCCTGACCAGAATCATCTTTTGATGTTGGCTACCCACTCTGATCCTCATGACAGCCGTCCATGGGGGCCAGCCTTGAGGGTGCTGTGGGTGCATCCGATTCCTTGTCCCCGACTTGTAAGTAAAAATTACCTTCCCCTAACCTCATATCTGGTCCGCATAGCTCCCAGTTACTACCTGAGGAGATAGTTCTCTTTGTAAGTTGTGGGCTGGGGGGTTACCATTAAGGGGAGGGGCCAGAGCAGCAGCACAGGACTTGCGGGGCTCACATGCAGGTGGGTCTTATTGTAGGGAGTCACCTTATTCTGAAATAGAGAGATGTGAAGGATAAAATCAAGCCTTTGGAGGCAACAGGCCTAGACTCGAATCCTGGCTCGGTCACTGGCTCGCTGTGGACCTTGAATAAGTCACTTCACCTCCCAGGAACTCAAATATTTGCAGGAGTTTGGTTGTGAGGATTAAATGGAGTCTTACTCAGAGTCCCCACAATGGTTCAAAGGATGAGACTTTTGCAAAGAGACTATGTAGAAAGATGTGGAAAATGTTAAGGGAAAAGCAGGAGGGTGTCTGGTGAGACGCCCAGAGGTTGGCAAAACCAGGAAGCTCTTACCTGTCCAGAGCTGAAGGGGCAAAGGAGAGAAACAGTGAGAGGAGGAGCCACGGAAGGAGTGGCTGCCTGGAAGGGTCTGAGGTGGCGGAGGGATGCAGCCACTCCAGAGGCACCGAGCTGAAGCAGGGAGGAATGGGAAGAAAGAGAGCTAGCAGTACAGGACATACGAGTCAGCACCTCAGAGCACAGAGCGTGGCAGAAGAGGGCAGGTGATGGGCAGGGGGCTGGCAAAGAGCCTGCAGAAAAGGTACTGCTCATAGTAAAGGCAAGAGGCAGGTCTCGCTGAGCACTACACGCCATTGCATTTCATTTCGACTCAGAGAGTTTAGCCCCGAGTGCATAAGCGCGGCACTACTTGTGTTGTTAGTTTAATGGACTTTCTCATTGATCCAGAAGGTGAATTCAGATTCGGAACATGTTTAAGAAATGGGGGATCAATGACCCCCATTCCCAGCCCTACCCCCAAGTTTTCTGTTGTGATTTGTTTAGAATAAAAGTGTGTATTTCACCAAATCTTAAAGCGCTGTGAGCCGTAGCTCCAGAGATGGAGAGACCAGTGACCAGAGGAGAGTGGAGGGATGTCCCAGTGCCCTCCCTGCCTGGCACAGGACCCGGAGTGCTGTGGGAAACCCAGGAGTCCTCTCTCTCCATCTCCCATGGACCCTGCCCAACCCATCTCCAGCCCTCTCCCTCTGGACCAGCTGCCAGCTTCTCCCATCCAAATGACGACAGACACCCCCATTCCCCCTGCTCATAGGACAAAGGAGGCAGCCACGAGACAGGGGCAGTCTCTCTCAGTCCCAGGACAAATTCTGAAGGAAGAGTCTGTTTGTCCTGGATAAGCTGTCTGCTCCAGACCATCAGAGTGACTGGAGGCGGGGAACGCATCTATAAAAACTAATTTACAATTGCAACCAAAAAGTGGGTGCAAATATACTATACATTGGTGTAACAGGAAAAGCAAAACTGTATGAAAAAAGTCACTTTTAAAAGGCCTAAATTATTAGAGAGCTATAGCACATCCCTGGCTTAAAAGATTCACGTTTAGAAAGAGAGACATATGCCTTCAAATTAATAGTTCTTATTGAAATCCCATCTAGAGTTTTTGAATTCGGCACATCGATTCTAAAATTCACCTGATGGAAAAAATCCACAAAAAAAAAAGCTGATGATTTTTGAAAAAGAAAAACAAATGACTTGCCTTGCAAAATATACAAAATATACATTTATACACCATATAAAATGTCTAGAAGCATCTGTGATAAATGGAATTTTATATAAGACCATGATAGCCTTTCAAATCCATGGGGAAATTTTAGTTTAATCCAGGCATGCTATCAATTCAATCCATTGTCTATTCTATTTGGGGAATGGGATACTTGTATTCTTACTTCACACCAAATGCAAACTAAATTCAAAATAGACTAAAGAGCTGAACATAAAATTATGAAATTAAAAATACCAGAAGAAGAAATGGTGCATGTGGTTTTTTATAATCTTGGGATGGGGAAGGATTTCGTCAGTGTGACAACACTGGCAGATCAGAGTAGATAAAATGTTAAAACTTCTTTATGATGAAAGACAAGATGACCAAAGTGAAAAGACAGATGACAGAGTGAGAAGAAAAAATATTTGCAATATTTATGACAAAGGTTTAATATCCCTTATGCATATAAGAATTTCCTACAACCCAATCAAGAGAAAAAAATACAACAGAACTACAAAAATAAAGGACAGTGAAAGGCTATTTCCATCAGTTAGACAGTCAAAAATAAAACGATGCCAATATTCAACATCAGAAAGGGTATGGACGAATACACACCTCTACCCCGTGTTTGTAGGAGCATAACTGATACAGATTTTTTGAATGGCAAATTAATAGCATCTAGGAAAATTCAAAATATGCATACCAATTTCATAAATGAACTCTAGAGAATCCCTCATTTTTTGATATATGTACAAAGATGTTCATGGCAGCATTCTTGGAAGAGCAGGAAAAAAATCAACACCCATCTATGAAAGATGATTCAATGATTTATAGTAAGTAAATCCTTACTACCCAATATATATAACCATCAATACAATGAAGCAATTTGTACCTACTGACGAATTAGTGAAATACATCTGCCTTATATTGTTAAATTAAAAAGTTTGGAACAATATGTAGAATATAATTCCACTTCATTTTGAAGTATGTATGTAAAATTATCCATACATATAAGTATGTTCTCTGTGTAGATAGTACATATTCAATTCACATATAGATCCAAATTTTAAAAATTCTAAACCAACCTTTGACAAATTCTTAAAACTGATAACCTCTGGGGAACAGGAGTGGAGTGAGTGGGTGAGGAGCTGAATTTTTACTTTATGTTGTAAACATTGTATTTTATTTTATTGTATTTTTTTTACATCTTTATTGTAGTATAATTGCTTTACAATGGTGTGTTAGTTTCTGCTTTATAACAAAGTGAGTCAGTTATACGTATACATATGTTCCTATATCTCCTCCCTCTTGCTTATAATAACGAAAATCTAAGGACACCTGCGAGGTATAGTTAGGACTTCTTTTCTACACCTATAGGTCTATTGAATACCCATTGCATTTTGCCCACCGTGTTCTCACATCAAGCCTCACACAGGTCCAGAGTCAGGATTCAAACCCGAGTCTGCCCGACTCCAAAGCTGGAGCCTTACCCAGGCACCCACCGTTCCCTTTGAATTTCCCATTAAAGCTGCCCCGGGGCAGTCGATGGAGGGGGAGAGAAGAGCAGTGGGAAGCGTTCTGGCGCCTTGCTGGACTGCGTGAGGGCGCTCTGTGTCTCTGTTGGTCCAGGATGGCACACCCCACTCTCTTCTTTTGTCTGCTGGTAGCCAGGCTGGGTGCTCGCGCCTGTGACCAAGGGGCTCCTGACCAGGAAAATCGTCCAACCCCAGTGACCCTGTTGGCCTCCTCCACTTCCCTGAACAATCCCCACTTTGCCTTCAGCCTATACAGGCAGGTGGTGGCCACAACCCCAGGCAGGAACATCATCTTCTCCCTGCTGAGCATCTCCATCCCCTCAGCCTGCCGCTCTCCAGGCCAGGCCCGCAGTGCGCACCCAGGGCCTGGAGGGACTGGGGTTCAGCCTGTCCCGAGTCCCAGACAAAGGGCTCCATGGGCACTATAGTCAATTCCTCCGTGCCCTCCTTCCTCCCCCTGGGGCATGCCAGCCAGACGTGGCAGCATGCTGTTTGGGGACCAGAAGCAGTACCTGTACAGAAGTTTGTTGATGATGCCCAGAATCTGTACCACGCAGAGGTACATTCCCCTTCGGGAATGACCAGGTAGCCAGGGGGCAGATGGATCCTTTCACTTCAAGACTGGGAAGCTCAGGGGGCTTCCCTGGTGGCGCAGTGGTTGAGAATCTGCCTGCCAATGCAGGGGACACGGGTTCGAGCTCTGGTCTGGGAAGATCCCACATGCCGCGGAGCAACTGGGCCCGTGAGCCACAATTACTGAGCCTGCGCGTCCGGAGCCTGTGCTCCGCAACAAGAGAGGCCACGACAGTGAGAGGCCCGCGCACCGCGATGAAGAGTGGCCCCCGCTTGCCACAACTAGAGAAAACCCTCGTACAGAAATGAAGACCCAACACAGCCATAAATAAATTTAAAAAATTAAAAAAAAAAAAGACTGGGAAGCTCGCCCTGGAGTTACAGACACTGTCTTGATTCTGACCAGTTATATCTTCTGTAAAGGTAAGTAATCCTCTAAGGATTATTTAGACCCCTTTGCAATTTATTACAAAGTTAACCCATCTCTTGTCCAAGATGCGTTTCCTCTCTCCCTCCTGCCTCACCAAGACTTCATCTGTGGATTAACTCCTCTCTCTCCCATACCTCCAACCTCTCTTCTAGAACCTTCACCTGAACTTTCCAACTCCAGTTGCCTCTCCAGCTACAGCCCCAGCTCTCTCCTTCTCATCACAACCAAACTTTTAGGAAGTAGTGCCTGCCACAGACCTGCTACATAATTTGTGGGTGTCAGTGCAAATGAGTACTTGGCGCCCTTGTTCAAAAATCACATTTCAACGTGGTGACAGCAGAGTATTTAAACCACATTCCGGCCCTTGTGACATCCCAGGTGGCACCTCCTCGAAGCCAGTCCTGCCCACATGAGCTGTCCCAATTTGCCACTCATTCCACCAAACATAAGCCTTGCTTCTGGGTCCATCACCCGAATTGTTTTATCAAGCTACCTCCCACCCATCCCCCCAAAAGGAGCTCCTTGTTGAGCGGGGGAACCTCGTCCTTCTGTGTCCACCTAGCTTTGTGACATTTACCTGTTTTGTTAGCCTCCCCCTCCTCGGCACCCTCCTCTTGTGGGCTCAGCGTGGCTTTCCTGATTCTCCTACCTCACCTCCCTAGCACACTCAGAGCCCGTTAAATATTGGCATTCCACAGAGTTCCTGCTCAGCCATCCGTCTTCTTTTCTTATTCTTTACTCTCCCTCGGGTGAGCAGTGGGAAGCCCTCCAGTGGCCTCCAACCCTCCTGTACACTGAAGACTCCCACCTCCCTATGCCCAGCCCCCAGCTCCCATGAGCTCCAGACCCATATCCTACCCGGCTATCTGGTCACCTCCATCCAAATGTCCAAGAAGTGCCTCAAATTCAGCATGTTCCAAAAAAAGAAGCATTTCTTCCCACTCTCTCCTCCACCCCCCAAAGAAAATTCCCTCTCCCTACTCCTTTCCTCTAAGTCTCAATAAATTGTCCTGATTCCATGCACCTGCCCAAACCAGAAACCTTGAGGTCGCCTTGGTCCCATGCAGGCAGTGCACAGAGCATGGCTGACCGTGGATGAGAAAGGAGCAGAAAAGGAGGATACCACGAGCCTGGGGTCCCTTCCCAGGTCCCACCTCCACACGTTTCATTTCAACAGGCCTTTCCTGCTATTAATTTTTTTTGAGGAAGGCAGCCACGGCCTTCTCTTCATGGGGAGAACGATGGATCCTGTAGCAAAGTCACAGTCGGGTGAAAAGAGGGTGTGCCTCCCTGTACCCCCGCCAGCCTACGCATACTGTCAGGTGCTCTGGGCTCTTGAAGAAGAAGGGAAATTATGACTGAAGATATGGGCAAAAGTAGAGTGTCTTCGCACAAAATCCCTCTGAGTTGTTATCCCCGTTTCACAGATTAGCAAACCAAGATCCAGAACAGTTGAACAATTATAAGCCAAACTCATTGCCCCAGGGCCAACCTTCCTGGGAGGACCTACAGACTCAACTCACTCTCACGACCTTCCACCAGCTCCATATCCTCTGCTGGTTTCTGTATGTTTCCCTCTCCTTCCAGTTTCCTTGCCACCTGAATTATAGCAGAGCGCTGTTCAGCTCAATAAACCTCGTGTGAGGGTGTTTGGGTGCCACTGGGCAGGCAGTCCCCCTGGAAGGACTTGGGAAATCCATTGAATGCAGGCTGGGAGCCTGTTTGTGTGACATAAAAGAGGGTAGGACCATCCTGTCATGACGACCTGCTGGCATCCAGTAGGCCCAGAAGTTTACAAGGTGCCAGCCGGGTCTCGGGTCCCGCTCCACAAGTGGCTGAGAAGGAAAGCAGGGACTTCCCAGGGTCCTTTTGATAAGAAAGGCTTCGCAATATTATTTTGTGTTTGGAAGCATTTGCGTGCCTCTGTCGTGCTCCTACAAAGGATTATCCAGCACAAACATTCCTTAAATCCTGTCCCTGAAACTCCACCTCCTGTGAAATAGACTTGCAGAGTAGGGACTGAGCTCTTCACAAGTCTCCATCCAACATTCAGTCCTGTGTATTATCTGAGAAAGCATCCACTGAGTACCAGATGTGTGCACAGCACGGTCCCGAGGAGGGAAGGATGCAGAGATAGAGGAGACGGTCCCATCCCCAAAGAGCTATTGGTGGAGGCAGGCACAACACCTGCCATACTGCAATCACTCCTGGTGTAGGGGTAAATTTCACTGCAAACAAGATACATGTTCTTACTGGGAGTGTATCAGATGGAATTTTAAGCTGAATGGGCGAGGAGCCCAGACAGAGTCTGAATCACTGTGAAGGAGAAGCGTGTAGCCTAACATCAAACTGCAAGTCGATAAGAATCCATGGGGACTTTGTTCTCACAGTCATCCGATAGGTACCATCATTAGAGTCACCTCTCCACAATCTCAAGTGTTCCACCCTCTGACTGCCGCTTCTCTTCTTTCCAGCTCATTCCTCTTGGCACCCAATTCTAACAATCCTTCAACCCTTAGGGATGCACCATTCATTGATCCTACTGGTTTTCACCTCCTTCTTTTCCCGCGGGTCCTTGCTCCCTCCTTGTCCAGCTTAAGTTCCATGATCAATCACACCCTCAGCTCCTTTGCCCTTTTCTGCGTTTACCATAGCTTCGTGGCAAAACCCTCCAAATCTCCCCCTATGCCACGTCTGCACTCAAACTTCTGCATGTAGCTAGAGAAAAACACCGAAGCACCGACTGATCTCATTTGAAATTCATGATCACTGAACCTCAAGAGAGCCTTTGATCCTGGGCAGCAATCACTCTGTATTCCAGCCCTTTCATGTTTCCTATCTTAAGTAAATACTTCCTACCTTCACCTTTCAGCAAACCTCTGACACCTCCTGCCCCGAATCACCCTGGGCTGGGGACCTTACTTCCTTTCATTGGCAAAATATAGGCAATCACCTTCGCACTCGCTTGCAGCTCTGCTCATGTGTCTGCCTTCCCTTCTGTTACAGCAGAGCACCTGGCCTAGCCGAGGCCATCCCTCTACCTACACCACTGGTTGTATTTGCATTTTATCTCAGGCCCTCAAGGACATCACACCAGCAACCCTGCCCTTTATCATCTCCTCAATCACAAATCTTCCCCATCTACTAGATTTTTCTACCAGGATACAATTTCTTCCATCTTAACGTAGATGGATGGATGGGTGGATGGATGATAGATAGATAGATAGATAGATAGATAGATAGATAGATAGATGATAGAGATAGAGATAAAGATAGATCATTTCCTTCTCTAGCTGACACACCATTGCTTAAAAACTTATTTATTCTCCTGTCTCCAAATTAGCGTGACCAGCCATCCAGTTTGCCTGGAGACGAAAAATAAATTGGACTTCACTAAAGTAAAATGTTTACGCTTCAAAAGATATTGTTAAAAAATGAAAAGATAAGCCGTAAGTTTCTCACAAAGCTAAACACGGTCTTATCATATGCTCCAGCAATCATGCCCCTACATATTTCCCCAGCTAATATGAAAATTTTGTCCACACAAAAACCTACATCAAAATGTTTATAGCAGCTTTATTCATAGTTGCCCAAAACGGGAAGCAACCAAGATGTCCCTCAATAGGTGAATGGATAAATAAGCTGTGGTACATTCATACAATGAAATACTATTCACTAATAAAAAGGTGAAGTGATAAAAATAAATGAGCTGTGAAATCACAAGAGACATGGAGAAACCTTAAGTGCATAGTTATAAGTGATAGAACCCAGTCTTAAAAGACTACATACTAATATGATCCCAATTACATGGCACTCTGGAAAAGGCAAAACTATAGCAACAGTAATGAGATCAGTGGTTGTCCAGAATTCAGGGAGAGGAGGGAAGGATGAATAGGTGAAACAAGGTATTTTTTTAGGACAAGAAAGTAGTGTGTATGATATTGTAATTGTGGATACATAACACTATGCATTTGTCAAAACTTGAAGAAATTTACAGCACAGAATATTAAACCCAAAATATGCATATTAAAAGAAAAATTCATTTAGGAAATTGGAGAATCCTAGAATGGAAAGTAGAAGTGACTAAACAATCTAAGTGGGTTACAAATGCATGAAATAACTTCACTGAAGGGAGCAGGAGTGAGTGAGTAGGGGCAGGGGGAAAGCTGACCTAAGTAACTTTAGAAGTGAGTGAAGTATGTAAGACTAAAGGCAAAAGAAATTGTACATAAGCTCTGTATTATAGTTAGTAAAGTTGTTTTCCAGAAGAATACAGGTTAACAATTCTGAAACTGTCCTACATGTATGCAGGAACTCAACAATTTACATGAAGTAAATGGATGGTGGATATTGGGGATCCGGGTTGGAGTAGGAGGCTATAGATAAGCAGGAGGGAACTAAAATGATCTATGCGCTGGAGATGGAAACATCAGTCTGAACTCATGTTTAGCTTAATATAGACACAGATGGTTACATATAGAAATGTTTATAGATATGTATATATACAGAGGTTAATGTATATATGTATATTCCCTTGCTCTGTCAGCTGAGAGGCTGTAGAAGGAATGAACCCCAGCAGCAACAAGCATGCATAGTGCCCAAATCTTGGTTTCTAATACCATTCTCCAATGAAAGGAAGCAGGACTCCTTGAAGAAACGGCTGATTCTAAGACTACGGCAGGATATATACCAGATGAGCCCAGAGCATCCTGTGTTTCCAGAAAGTGAGCAAGTGCTTTAAAAAATAATCCACAGTCACGGGGCAGAGGTATTTCAAAGCAACACAGGAGCCAATGGAAGACGCTCCCCATGGCCAAAATTGGACTAATTTTAACAAACAGAAATAAAGTATCATCATAGATTTTAATAGTGTAGGTATATATGGTAGATTATAACCCAAAGTATAAAATAAATATCCATAAATCCATACTGATATAAATAAATGATTATATAAATATATAGGGAGAAGAGACAAATCTTCCGTGCAGAAGAATTCCAAATTATTTATGTAGCTACTCTGCCCTCAAGGAGGTGGAGCATATCTCTTCACTCCTCAAATGTGGATTGTGCAGTGACTTTCTTCCAAAGAGGACAGTCTGGAAAGGCAGGGGAAGAGTAACTTTACAGTGGAGAAATCTGACAGCGTTAGTTCAGCCAGGTGATCAAGGTCAATATCAACAGTGATAAATGATAAAACATGCTGATAGTACACACCTTCGATACGATGTAATGAAAATCATAACTCTTTGGTCTTCCTCTCAAAAACCTACAACCCCAGTATAATCATGAGAAAAACATCAGACAAATTCCATAAGACGGGCATCCTATAAATTGCTTGGCCATTATACTCCCAAAAGACAAGGTCATGAAAAACCAGGAAAGTATGAGAAACTGTCACAGCCAAGAGCAGCCTAAGGAGACATGATGACCAAATGTAATGTAGTATCCTGGATGGGATCCTGGAACATATAAAGGGTAAAAGTAGAAAAGACTCATATTGAAATCTGAGAAAAGTATGGACTTTAGTTAAAAATAATGTATCAAATTGTTTTATTAATTGTAACAAATGTATTATACTAATAAAAGCTGTTAATAGCATAGGAAACTGGATGTAGGGTTTATGGGACTTCTCAGCAATATCTTTGCAATTTTTCTGTCGATCTCAAACTGTTCTAAAATTTAAAATGTATTGGAAAAAAGGCAAGGTACAGATAGGAAAAAAATAATTGCAAATCATATATCTGGCAAAGGATTTGTATCCAGAATAGAAAGAACAGTTATAACAACTTAACTCTTCAAACAAGTTACCCCAATTTAGAAATGACAGAAGACTTTAATAGACATTCACCTAGAAGACATATGGATGGTTAATAAGCATATGAAAATGTGCCCTTTTTAGTCATTAGCAAAATGCAAATTAAAGCCACAAAGAGATAAAACTATAGCTCACTAATATAGAAAAGATGCCTATAATCAAAAAAGCAGACAATACCAAGTGTTGACAAAGATTTGGAGAACCTGGAATTCTCACACGATGTTAATGGGGTAGCACAGTGGTGCTGCCACTTTGTAAAACACTTTGGCACTTTCTTAGAAAGTCAAATATAAACTTACCCTATGACCCACCAATTATACTCCTAGGAATCTACCAAAGAGAAATGAAAACATATGTCATACAAAAACAGACTTGTACATGAATGCTTCTATAATTAATAGCCCCAAACTGGAAATAATCCAAATGTCCATCAACTGGTGAGTGGATAAACAAGATGTGGCTTATCCATACAGTAAAATACTATCCAAAAAAAAAAAAAAAGGAATGATTTGTTGATACATACTATGACATGGATAAACCTCAAAAATAATACATTAAGTGAAAGAAGCAGACCAAAAAGACTCCATATTATATGATTCCACTGCTTATATGAATTATCCATAAAAGGCACATGAATAGAGCCATAATGCAGGTCAATGGTTGCCTAGGGCTAATGATAAAAGTAGGAATTGACTGCAAAAGGTTCACGGTATTTTTTTTTTGCAATAATAAATATGTTCCAAGATTGAATTGTGGTGATGTTGGTACAACTCTGTAAATTTATTGAAAATTATTGAACCATACACTGAACGCATGAGTTGTATGGTATATAAATTATATCTCAATAAAACTTAAAAAAAAAAACTTTGGGGGCTTCCCTGGTGGCACAGTGGTTAAGAATCCGCCTGCCAATGCAGGGGACACAGGTTCAAGCCCTGGTCCAGGAAGATCCCACATGCCACGGAGCAACTAAGCCCGTGTGCCACAACTACTGAGCCTGCATGCCTAGAGCCCATGCTCCACCACAAGAGAAGCCACTGCAACAAAGAGTAGCCCCCGCTTGTCACAACTAGAGAAAGCACATGTGCAGCAACGAAGATCCAATGAAGACCCAATGCAGCCAAAAATAAAAATAAATCAATTTATTTTTAAAAAAAGAAAGAAAAATGGGACCCGAAATTGCCAAAGCAATCTTGAGAAAAAGCCAAAAAGCTGGAGGTATCACACTCCCTGGCTTCAGACTATACTATAAAGCTAGAGTAATCAAAGCAGTATGGTACTGGCCCAAAAGCAGACACATAGATCAATGAAACAAAACACAGAGTCTAGAAATAAATCCACCCACCTATAGTCAATTAATCTATGACAAAAGAGACAAAAACATACAATGGAGTAAAGACAATCTCCTCAGTAAGTGGTGCTGGGAAAACTGGACAGCTACATGTAAAAGAATGAAATTAGAACATTTTCTCATACCATATACAAAAATAAGCTCAAAGTGGATTAAAGACCTAAATGTAAGAACAGAAACCATAATAATCTTAGAAGAAAACATAGGCAGAACACTCTGTGACACAAAATGTAACAATTTTTTTTTTTTGGACCTAAGGCAAAGAAAACAAAAGCAAAAATAAACAAATGGAACTTAATTAAACTAAAAAGCTTTTGCACAGCAAAGGAAACCATTGACAAAATGAAAAGACAAGCTACTGACCAGGAGAAAATATTTGCAAATGATATGACCAATAAGGAGTTAATATCCAAGCTATTAATATATAAACAGCTCATACAAATCAATATCAAAAAAGCAAAAAACCTGATTTTAAAATGGGCTGAAGACCTGAATAGACATTTTTCCAAAGAAGATTTACAGATGGTCAACAGGCACATGAAAAAATGTTCAACATCACTAACAACAGAAAAATGCAGAACAAAACCACAATGAGATATCACCTCACACCTGTCAGAATGGCTATCATCAAAAAGTCTACAAACAACAAATTTTGGCACGGATGTGGAAAAAAGGGAACCCTAGTATACTGTTGGTGGGAATGTAAATAGATGCAGCCAATATGGAAAACAGCATGGAGTTTCCTCAAAAAACTAAACGTAGAACTACCATATGATCTAATAATTCCACTGCTGGGTATATAGTTGAGGAAAACAAAAGCACTATTTTGAAAAGTTACATGCACCCCAATGTTCATAGCAGCATTATTTATAATTGCCAAGATATGGAAGCAACCTAAGTGTCCATCAACAGTTGAATGGATAAAGAAGACGTGATATATATATATAGAGAGAGAGAGAGAGAGAAAAAAATATATATATAAATATTACTCAGCAACAAAAAAGAATGGAATTCTGCCATTTGCAGCAACATGGATGGACTTGGAAGGTATTATGCTTAGTGAAATAAGTCAGACAGAGAAAGACAAATACCGTACACTATCACAAAAAAATAAATAAATACAAGGAAACAGAAACAGACTCACAGATATAGAAATCAAACTAGTGGTTACCAGTGGCAAGAAGGAAGGGGGGAGAGTGGCAAGAAAGGGGTAGGGGATTAAGAGGTACAAACTACTATGTATAAAATCAATAAGCTACAAGGATATATAGTACAGCACAGGGAATATAGCCAATGTTTTATAGTAATCTTAAATGGAGTATAATCTATAAAAAGTTTGAATCACTGTTGTATACCTGAAACTAATGTAATATTGTAAATCAACTATACTTCAATTAAAAATATATAAAAAGAAATGAAAAATGGGCCATTACTATGGATCTGGACCATGCTAAATGGTAATAAAAGAATGTTATGAAAACTTTATATACATAAATTTTAAAGCTAGATTAAATGGGCAAGTTTTCTTCTTAAAAAAATACTGCTTGAAGAAATAGAAAATCTGAATAGTTCTCTATGAGAGAAATTAAATCCATAAATAAAAAATTTTTCCCAAAGATAACTCCAGGCCCCAACGATTTCTCTGGCACATACCGCCGAACATTTAAGGAAAAAAAGAATGTCAGGCTTATGCACTTTTCCATATTTTAGAATAACAGACTATACTCCTCAACTTGTTAAATGAGGCCAGCATGACACTGACACGCAAACCTGGCAAGAGCAGTAGTAAAAAGGTGATGAAATAAAATTATGTTAAGGCAGGACATGAAAACTTTTAAACATAAAATTTTCTCTCTGCCCATTTGAGCCACTACCCGCCTTCCCTTTAGTGTGCATTTATCTGCATTACACATTAACTGGATCCCCATAGAAGACACAGGATTGCCTACTCAGAAAAACAAAACAAAAAGCAGTTTCCTCCAGGCACCAGCAAGGTAACTCCTTAGGAGATAACAGGAGATAACATTCCTTTCTCAATCCTCTAAGGAGTCATGATGACGCACTACTTGTCTTGGACTTTGTAAGCTGTCAGTACCTTACTTTGATGTATAACCCTGCTGTATAGCACAGGGAGCTCAGCTGGTGCTCTGTGATGACCAAGAGGGGTGGGGGGCTGTGAGGGAGGGGATATATGTATACATATAGCTGATTCACTTTGTTCTACAGCAGAAACTAACACATTGTAAAGCAATTATGCTCCTATTTAAAAAAAGCTTACAGAACTGTGCCTTGACCTCTGAGGTGGAACAGTCCTCAGAGGTTTCTGAAAGACTGTCTCCCGACTTACAATCCTCAGGTTGGCTCAAATAAAATTTTCAATTTCTTTCTTGGATTGACTATTAATTAATTTTTCATTGACAAAAGAAACTCACCGACTACTGACCACCACTCATCACCACGATAATGTTCTTAGGTGTGCACGATGCTTTCACCTCACTTAATGAACCAGAAAACAGGTTTGCAGAGTAGGGGATTTGCCTAAATCACACAGTCAGCAATCAGCTGGAGAGATACTGGAGACAGGTCTGACAGACGCAAAGCCTGGGACAGTTTCTCTCGCAGTGTTTTATTTCTCATCTCCTGCCTCCTCTGCCCTCAGGGAAGGCAGGAAGTTAGGAAGCTGAGCCTCAGAGAAATCCAGTGACTTGTCCAAGGTCACAGGACAAGTTGGTGACAGAGCAAGAGGCAGAGCTGGGACTCAGCCCCGGCCCCTGCAAGCTTCTCCTGAGGGTACCTTTACAACATGCCTGTCCTACCCCACGTTTCTCAAACTTTTTCAGGCTACCACCCACTTGTGAATCCGTAGGCCACACCTGGACCAACAGGGGCATCCGTATCACCATCACCCACATTGGCCCCCTGGGACCCAGAACTGCCCTGTGGAATTGCTCAGTGTTAAGACAAAAGGGCCCATAACTTCTGCTTTGATGTGGGATGAGGCAGGGAAGGAATGAGGGAAGACGGAGGCAGTGGAACTCTGATAAGGGCTTTAGCTAAGGTACGTGGGTTGCCATTCTGATTCCTCTCCTTAGTAGTGTAACTTTAGGTAAGTCTTCTTGCAACAGCAAACCAACCTGACTCGGTACTGGATCTATTCCTTTAGCTCTAAACTTTGTGCTCTGTTGCCTGTGCTTTGTCATGCTGGCTTTGCACCTTTTGTAAAAGAATGTTGCTTATAGCCTGAAATGTACATGATAGCCCACGGCTCAAGGCTCTGCCTCCCGGGCTTGAACTTTAAAGGTGTAACACTTCTACAGAAAATAACATTTGTCTTGTTGGAGGTCTGCAGGAACATGATGACTAGACCTACCTGGACAGCGGGGAAAAAGAAGCTATTATCACATCCCCTCAGGGAGTCCAACCAGGACCAAGAAGTTAGCAGTAACAAGTCACACCCACCCCTTTTAGTAAGAAAGAAGCCTGAATCGACTCTAGGAAGATGGTTCTTTGGGACCATCTTCTCAGTCAGCTGGCTTTCCAAATAAAGTCTCTGTTCCTTGCCCCAGCATCTTGTCTGTCCATTCATTGGCCTGTGGTATGGCAAGCAGTACGAGCTTGGACTCAGTAACATTCTAACCTCTCTCTGCCACAGTTTCCCAGTCTGCCAACTGAGAATAGCAATACAGGCATACATCAGAGATATTGCGGGTTTGGTTCCGGACCACTGCAATAAGGCAAATATTGCAATAAAGCCAGTCGCATAATATTTTTTTGGTTTTCCAGGGCTTATAAAATCTGTGTTTACACTATCCTGTAGTCTATTAAGTGTGCGACAGCATTACATCTAAAAGAACAATGTACATACCTTAATTTAAAAAATATTTTATTGCTAAAAAATACTATCATCTGAGCCTTCAGCAAATCAAAGTCTTTTTGCAATGGTAATATCAAAGATCACTGATCACAAATCACCATAACAAATATAATAATAAAGAAAAATTGGAAATATTGCAAGAATTATCAAAATGTGACACGGAGACGTGAAGTGAACAAATGCTGTTGGGAAGATGGCGCTGATAAGACTTCCGGTACGCACAAAACTTCAATTTGTGAAAGACACAATACCTGCAAAGTGCAGTAAAGCAAAGCACGATAAAACGAGGTCTGCATGTAATCGTTAGCATTCATATAGCACTTAGAATATAGCAGGCCCTGTGCTATGCTCTCCCGCCATATGCAATCTTCACAGCAACCTAGAGAGATTCTAGATAACTAGAATCTCCATTTCTCGGCTGAGGCGTGGTGAGCTTAGTAATTTGCCTGGCACCACACTCCTAAGGTCTGGAATCAAACGCAGAGTCCATGCTCTTGACTGCTATCCTATCCGAGATGCTAATAATACCTGCCTGCTGGGGTTCCTGTGAGAATCAAGTCGGTAAATATCCATGTACACCAGAGCCGGTACGCAGCGACGGCACAATAAATACCAGCTACTACCCTCACCAGGAGCCAGACCCCGTGCCCAGTGCTTTACATAGGGCTGTGATACCAGAGCAGGGCAGGAAGTGGCAGGGAAGTGAGAAGGGAGATAAAAGGGGTGAGCCAGCCAATGCAGAACCTTATCAGCAAAGTAATGGTGCCTCTGGGCTGTGTTCCTGCCTGTCCAGGAGGAGGACGGCCCGGGGTGGGGGGGGGGGGGTGCGGTTAGGGTCCTGCTTGGTCCAGGAGTTGTCTGAAGGCTAAGCCTACGGGTGGGACAGGTGGTCTCAGTGATGAGGGCCTGCAGGGCTGCAGGGACTACACGCAGTTCCCTTGATCTACAACAGAGACAGGCCCTAGGACCAGCGAGGATCCCCTCAAGTCCAGCCTCTGAACCCCAAGATTTAACCCAACCTACCCACACCACCTCCATGCTGGCCACAAGTACAGGTTGGCATCCTTTTTTGCCAACCCAATTCATGATCCCTCAGGTAAGCAGCCGGCCAAGGCTCAGCAAAGGCCATCCAAGGCTCCTCCCTGGCAAGTCCCATCACTGCAGGTCTCTGGCTTGATGTGACCTGTCCCACGCCAGGCAGGGCCCTGTTTTCCTGGAGGCAGGATTTCAAATAGCACTTATCCACACAGCTGGCAAAGTTAGGAGGCCCTGAGCAAGCCTCCCAGTCACCACTTCTGTGGTTGGCAGAATTGGGAGAGAGAAACCAAGAGCAACACGTCTGTAACGGGGTAATTTCAGAGGAGGAGATGCTCGTTCAAAGCGGGCTTCAGCCAGAAGCTTCTCCCTGGATTTGGGGTGAACCCTGAAAGACACATCTTTCCCAAATGAGACCCAGATGCAGCAGTGACTAACCCAGAGGGAACAACTGAAGTGGGCCTCCTGGTAAGCAGGGAGCAGGTCCCACTCACCTGGAGGCCGCTATCTAGGGCCTGGTGGGCACAGACCAGCAGGGAACTGGGAACACACGGACGTCTGACTCAACAGTGCTTCTGAAAAATGTTCTTCTATTTTTTAAAATTATTTTTCTATTTTAAGGGGCTAAGAGGTTGATGATTAAAGAAAAGGACTTCTAGTCAGGCACTATCTAAACAGAATCCCACACTCCATGGGGACCGGGGGAGATAAAATAACAATTCTAGCAACACTTCTCTTGAATGAGGCCTTGCCATGTGCCCTCTGCTGTGCTAGGCTCACGGTACAGTCCAGTCTTCACAGCAACCCCATGTGTGTATATGCATGTGTGTATGTGTGTGTGTGTGTGTACTTTTTTTTTTTAAAGAATCATTTGAGAGTAAATTTTATACATCATGACCATTTACCCTTAAATACTTCCATGTACGTTTCCTAGGAATTTGGGATATTATTTTCTTAGTAAAGCTATTAACTTCAGGAAATCTAGCACTGGTACAATATCTTTCTCTAACGTACCATCCATATTCCAGTTTTGTCGATTGTCCCAATAATGTCCCTCATAGCACATTTCCTCCAGTTAAGGACCTCGGCCCTGCATTAAGTCATGGATAATGATTTGCTGGTCTTTCAGGGACCACCCCAAACCCTGTGAAGAGCTTCTTGCTGAAGACCTGTAAGAATTGTGTGGTGTGCCCTAAGGACAAAAAGCAAGATAAACTCAAAGGGCAAACATTGCCAGAACAAAGAGTTACAGGAGTCACTCTGTCACCGTGTGACCATTGCAAAGCATATCAACCAACAACTGACAGGTAAATAAATGAACAATTGTGATCGGAGATTTTAACGTTCCCTATTGAGAACCTGAAAGCTCAAGTAAATAAGGAATCCACGTAGATATGAAAGAGTTAAATAAAATAATAAGCTCAAGCATTATAGCATTATACATATACATATATATGCATCTCAAACAGGTAACGCCCAATATTTCATAAGAAAATATGGAATATTTACAAAAAGAGACCGTATGTGATTGCAAAAAAACCTCAATAAATTCCAAATCTTCAATATCATATACATGATATTTTTTATCATAATGAAATATAAATAAAAGTTAATAACAGAAGAGTAGCCTAAAATTCTAAATACACAAAATGACATATTATTAAACTATCCCTGGGTTAAAAGTGAAACCATAAGGGAAATTAAGAAATATTTAGAAAAAAATAACAATGAGAATATTTGTGGGACATACTTAAGTCGGTTTTTCGATGAAAACTTTATATATATTTATATGGATAGCAGAAATGTTAAAAAGTAAGAAAGCTAAACATTTAACTCAAGAAAATAGAAAAAGAGCAAACAGAGGAAAATTCAGAGAATGTGAAAGGATGGTAAAAAAAAATAAAAGCAGAAATCAATGAAATATAGATTTAAAAAAAAATAAGGATTAACAAAACTAAAATCTGGTCCTCTGAAAAGATTAATTAGCTAGATAGACTAACAGGACTCATCAAGGAAAAAAAAAAGAGAGAGGAAATACATAAATAAAACATAGAACCAACAAAAATTAAAAATAATTACTGATATGACAGAGATTTGAAAAATAGTAAATTCCTAGTTATAAATTCTATAATTGGCTTAAGGAATAAAAAAACTTGAAAAGACCAATAACTATTAATAAAACTGAAGTGCCCCCAAAACTCTTGACACAGTTGTGGGCCTCATGGGAACATCTCCCCTCATACCTGCAGGGTAGTAATGGCGCCATCAACCCAGCAGAGGGCACAGGACCCTAGCTGGCCATTCACAATGCCCTGTTCTTCTGCACACTCTATCAGTCCAAGGATGGGCAATCACGTCCTTTGTGGGGGCTGATATGAACACTGAAAAAAAGTGAGTCTCTCTCCTTCTGATATCAAATAACCAGTTAGACCCAAATAACCTGTAGCTGCCGTGGCCGCCTTTGTCTCCACCACAGAGAGACTAAAGCAGGAAAGCAGAACTAAGAAAGAATTTTTTTTTTAAAGAGACAGAGATTTGATGACCATCTTGGGACCTCTGGATCCAGCCAGGCCTGAAGCGCCCCCCTCCACCCTTCAGAACTCTCCTTCAGGAGATCCAATAAATGTTCTTTTCTGCTTTAAAGCTGTTTGAACTTCATCTGTCACCTGCAATCAAAAGAGAACTGATGAATAAAAATGTGGGGAAGAGGAAAGTGAAGGTGCTAGATTTCAGAGGTAAATGGTCTTGGATTCGAATCTCAAGGGCAGCTCACTTAAGCGTCATGTGCCTCAGTTTCCCCATCTAGAGAAGAGTGATAATAATAATGGTATCCATTTCATAGAGTCGTTGTGAAGACTAAATGACATAATCCATGGGAATCACTGGGCTGCCTTTTATTCCATGTCTGTCTTTCCCATCGGACCATTGCCCCCCTTGAAGGCAGGATCTTGCTGGTCTCATTCCCAGCCCAAGCTCAGCACCCGGTTCTTCACAGCTGTCAGCACCATTGTGCTAATTAAGGGCACCTGTGGCTCCTGTGCCAGCTGCCCCTGGGCAACCACAAACACTGACGCAATTCCAGCCACATTTTGATATCAAAAAATAAAACCTCAGGGAACTGTACGCCGAAGAAAGTTAATTCGCAGTATTGCTGTGTTTACTCAAATTTCCTGGAAAAGGCTCCCATTGGTTCATGACTGGGGGGAGGAGACCACCAAATGGTGAAGGCCACTGGCCCCCCTCTAACCATTAACCAGCAGGAAAGCTGGCAAACAAGACTGAGCAGCAGCCGCCCCGCCGACTTACTGTACACATGACAGGATCCGGGACAGCAGGACCGAGCCAGCACTTGCAGCCTGAGCCCACTGCAGACCGTGAGTAACAGCTAAGGACTCTCCATCGCCCCCGCCCCTGCCCAGCCTCCAGAACGAAGCCACGACTGTGTCTTGCTCATTTAATTTTTTTTTTTTTTTAATGGGGCATTGAGCATTAGGGCAACCAGCAGTGATAAGAGGCAACCCTGGGGAGGGTTTTTCAGAGTCTGTGAGTTACCCACAGGGGTTTTTATTTCTCCCGGGCTCCTGCCTTGCAGGGACTGACATTGAACTAAGAGCCATTCCCCGCCATCGCATGACGCTCCTAAGGCCAGCCAAACAGTCATAACAGCCTCAGAGATGGAGTCTGAGAGCTGGGATGGATCAGCACAACACAACGCCTCTGCCGGCGACACAGGCAGGAGAGAGCATTGCCCGGCTGACACAGCACAGGCTGTGCATCCTACAGAATCACACACACCTCCTCCCTCAGTGACCTGGGGCAAGGATCCTGCAGATAGAACGGAACTACCAGCATTACACCACGTGGTATGAGGTTTAAATGCACAGGGCCTAGGACTGTACCTGGGACTATACCTGGCTTATGGGGGGCATTTGGAAAAACAGAACACAGTGGGTGTTTACTGCGTGTGTGACTTCAAAAATGAGGGACAAGGAGGACACACATGAAATGAAATTCATGGATAATATTGATACTCTGCATTTTTACGTCGCTGGGTACTTTTCAGAGAGCTGGTTCACTCTAGAGAAAGGCAGAACAGCATGGCACAGGCTCCAAAGTCAGACGGCAGGGCTTGGAATTTCAGCTTTTACTCCCTGGGCCTCAGTTTTTTCATCTGTACAATGGGCCCAGGATGACCCATGAAGTGAGGTCACTAAAGAAAGCACTGATAACAGCTGTGACTGATATTCACAAAAGTCTTTTGAGGTGGGTAGAGATTTAATCCCCATCTTGGAGGATTAGCACAGGAGGGGATGAGGCACAAAATCTCAGAGACAGCAGGTAGAGAAGGGAAGGGAAAAGAACTTCTATTGGGGGCAAGCCCATCTCGTTCCAGGTTGTGAACTGCATGGGGTCCTTGCCCAAGAAGGGACCAAAGAGGTGGAGGTGTGGAGGTGGCTAGGGCTGAAGCAAAGATTTCACTACAGTCTGATGGGGGCAGTGACAGAGAGAAGCACACAGGAGGGCTTCCTGGAGGAGGTGACCCAGGACCTGCGTGCCAAAGGACAAGAGGCAGTGAGCCAGGCATGACAAGGAGGGGACGGGCCGACAGAGTGGACCCACATGGGGCAGGACTGGAACAGGCCCATCTTTGTCCCCAGCTCTCAGGCCAGAGCCGGGCTCTGCAAACATTGGGGAATGGAATGACCTCCCTGGCCTGACCCAGGCAGAGGGATGAAAGTCTGATACGTGCTGGGAGGACACCCCAAGACACCCAGTGTTGCTGTGACTGAGACTTCAAGAGGCCAGATTTGAGGCTGGGGGTGGTGCTGTCACCAGGGACTGGGCCACGTCAGTGAGGATCAGCTCTGCCCGCAGGCAATGGGAGTCACTGAAAGCTTTTCTGCAGGAGAATGGCCCATCCTCTTGATTTTGGAAAGATGCCCTAGTTGCAGAGGAAAGAAAGGCTGGCAGGAGGTGAGCAGGAGGAAAGGAGAACAGGTGGGGGCGGGGAGGGGGCAACGGGAGAGATGCCAAGCCCCGAACTTGGGCTGTGTCCTGAGACTGAAGAAGCGAAGACAAACCCCAGAAATTTAGAAGGTAAATGGGCCAGGCCTGGGGCGGGTATTATTATCAACTCTATTTTATGCCAAGGAAACGGGAAGAGTTTTAAACAGTGCACCCATGTCACCTAGGTCATAAATAGCAATGCTGAGATCCTCATTCGACTTGGTCTGCCACAAAGCCCAGGAAAAAGGAGAACTGTCTGTAAAGCCAGGTGGCTGGGGAGGGAGGGGGCAGGGCGTCAGGGCTGTTATCAAAGCCAAGAAGCAAGGAATTTGCTTGTTTTTCTACCACGTGGAGGGAGACAGGCGGGGAGGGTTGGAGGAGGGCTGAGGGAGGTCAGGGGTGTGTTTACAGCCCGCTTTCATGAGGTTCTGGGTTTGGAACAGGCCAGGGAAAAGGCCTCGGGGGTGCTCCAGAGCAGACCAGGGTTTCCCACACGCAACGTGCACGCATTCTCCCGGGACTGCTTTTACTGCGGGTTCCCAGACCCCTCCCAGCATGGCTAGTCCCGTAGGTGGGGTGGTGCAGGGGAATCAGCTTCTCCTATAATATGTACCCCTTCTTTATGGGGATACAGGGGGCTCCATAAAGCTCAGAGCTTGGGACCACTGGCCTTGCAGACAGAGTGTCCACTTACTGATTCTGAGCCTGGCTGCAGTTTTTGAATTGCTCTTATCAAACACTTTTCATGGCTTATAATTAATTTTGTATCGTGGTAAGATATACAAAGATTGACCATTTCAACTAGGTTTAAGTGTACAGTTCTCTGGTATTAAATACATTCACGTTGTTGTGAAACCATCACCACTATTCATCTCCAGGACTTTTGCATCATCCCAGACTGAAACTCTACCCATTAAACCCTAACTCCCCGTTGCCCCCTCCCCCCAGCCTCTGTTAACCACTATTCTACTTTCTGTTTCTATGAATTTGACTGCTCTAGTGCTCTCATGTGAGTGGAATCACACAATATTTGTCTTTTGTGACTGGCTTATTTCACTTAGCATAATGTCTTCAGTGTTCATTCATCCATGCCGTAGCATGTATCAGAATTTCATTTTTTTGAGGACTGAATAGTATTCAACCACAGGCATATACCACTGTGAAATATAGAAAAAAATACATACTGATCTCTGCCCCTGGTTCCTGGTGCAGAGCTCCTAAAACCCTTGTCATTTCCTAAGTGATAAGAACATTAGAAGCATCTTTTTTCCTAATATTTGTTTTCTAATATTTGGTCTTTGACCCTGCTTCCTGAGGCAGAGCTCCAAAATCCCTTGGAATTTCCTGGGTGACTGCAGTGTCCTTTGCTCTAATGAGGCAACTCTGGGTGAGCTCCTGGATGACTTCAGGATCGGGGGGGGGAGGGGTGTCACCAGAAAGACCAAGTCATGATTGGAACTTATTTTCTCCCATTCTGTGGGTTTTCTTTTCGTTTTGTTGATGATTTCCTGTGCTATGCAAAAGGTTTTAAGTTTAATTAGGTCCTACTTGTTTATTTTTGTTTTCATTTTCATAGTCTAGGAGGTGGATCAAAGAAGATCTTGCTGCAATTTATGTCAGAGAGGGTTCTGCCCATGTTTTCCTCTAAGAGTTTTATAGTATCCAGCCTTACATTTAGGTCTTTAATCCATTTTGAGTTTATTTTTGTATGGTGTTAGAGAGTGTTCTAATTTCATTCTTTTACATGTAGCTGTCCAGTTTCCCCAGCACCACTTATTGAAGAGACTGTCTTTTCTCCATTGTATATTCTTGCCTCCTTTGTCATAGATTAGTTGACCATAGTTGCATGGGTTTACCTCTGGGCTTTCTATCCTGTTCCACTTTTCTTTTTTTTCTATTTTTGTGCCAGTACCATACTGTTTTGATGACTGTAGCTTTGTAGTATAGTCTGAAGTCAGGGAGTGTGTACCTCCCACTCCCCCACCCCTATAATTCCTCTTTCCCCTTCCACTGGTAACCACTAGTTTGTTCTCTGTGAGTCAGCTTTTTTATTATATTCACTAATTTGTTATATTTTTTAGATTCCACATATAAGTGGTATCATACAGTATTTGTCTTTCTCTGACTTATTTCACTTAGCATAATGCTCTCCAAGTTTACAGGATGGATTTTTCTATTTCTGCAAAATACATCATGGGATTTTGATAAGAATTGCATTGAACCTATAGATTTCTTTGGGTAGTTTTGACATCTTACATATTACGTCCTCCAGTCTGTGAACACAGGATGTCTTTCTATTTACTTATATCTTCTTTAATTTCTTTCAGCAACGTTCCCAGTGTACAAGCCTTTAACATCCTTGGTTAACTCAACTCCTAGGTATTTTATTCTTTTTAATTTTATTATAAATGGAATTGTTTCCTTAATTTCTTTTTCAGATTGCTCATTGTTAGTATATGGAAACAGGACTGATTTTTGTGTGTTGATTTTGTATCCCACTTATTTGTTGAATTTATTGGTTCTCATAAGTTTTTTGTTGTCTTTAGGGTTTTCTATGTATAAGATCGTGTTGCCTGTGAACAGAGATAATTTTACTTCTTCCTTTCCAATTTGGATGCATTTTATTTCTTTGGCTTGCCTACTTTCTCTGGCTAGAATTTCCAATACTGTGTTAAATAGAAGAGGCAAAAGCAGGCATCCTGTCTTGTTCTGAATCTGAGATGAAAAGCTTTCAGTCTTTCACCATTGAGTAGGATGTTAGCTGTGGGCTCTTCATATATGGCTTTTATTATGCTGAAGTAGTTTCCTTCTACTCCCAGTTTGTTGAGTGTTTTTAACATGAAAGGGGATGTTGAATTTTGTCAAATGCTTTTACTGCATCAGTTGAGATGATCATATGATTATTTTCCTTCATTCTTTTAATGTGGTATTTACATTGATCAAGTTGTGTATGTAGAACCATCCTTGCATTCCAGGAATAAATCCCACGTGGTCATAGTGTAAAATCCTTTCAGTACACTGCTGAATTCTATTTGCTAGCACTTTGTTGAGGATTTTTGCATCAATGTTCATAAGCAATATTTGTCTGTAGTTTTATTTTCTTATGGTGTCTTTGGCTTTGGTATCAGGGCAAAGAATGAGTTAGGAAGTGTTCCCTCCTCTTTAATTTTTTTGAAGGAGTTTGAGGAGAATTTGTGTGACTTCTTCTTTAAATGTTTGGTAGAATTCAAAACTGAAGCCATGTGATCCTGGACTTCTCTTTTTTGGGAGGTTTTCAGTTACTGATTCAATGTCCTTGCTACTTATAGGTCTATTCAGATATTCTATTTCTTTGAGGTTTAATTTTGGTATGTTTTGTGTTTCTATAAATTTTCCATTTCATCTAGGTTATCCAATTTGTTGGTGTGTCATTTTCAATTTTTTCATAGTATTCTCAGAATTTTTTAAAATTTCTGTAGAATAGGTAGTAATGCCCCTACTTTCATTTCTGATTTTAGTTATTTGAGAGTTCTCTCTCTTTTTCTTACTCAGTCTAGCTAAAGGCTTGTCAATTTTGTTAATCTCTTTGAAGATGACATTATATTATATTATATGATGTTATAATTATATCATGTTATATTATTATATTATGTTACCTTACTATATAATACTATATTGATTAGATATATTATATTTTGGTTTCATTGATTTTCTCTCCTTTTTCTATTTTCTATTTATTTGTCTGGGCTTTAATCTTTATTGCTTTCTTTCTTCTGCCAGCTGCACTCTCTTTTGGTGTCTCTTTACATGGAATATCTTTTTCCATCCTTTCACTGTCATATCTGTGCCTTTGGATCTAAAATGAGTCTTCTGTAGTGTGCATATAGTTGTTTCTTTTTTTAACCCATTCTGTCAATCTCTGTCTTTAGATTGGAGAATTGTATCCATTTACATTAATTACTCATATGGAGGGACTACTCTCTCAGTTTCCTATTTGTTTTCTGTATGCTTTATAGATTTTTTGTCCTTTATTTCCTGCATTACTGTCTTCTTTTGTGTTTAGTTGATTTTTTGTAGTGAAACATTTTAATTCCCTTCTCACCTCCTTTCGTGCATACTCTATAACTATTTTCTTTCTGGTTATCATGGAAATTACATTTAACATCCTAAAGTTATAACACTCTCATTTGAATTTATGCCAGATAAACTTTAGTAGCATACAAAAATCGCTCCTATATAGCTCCATTCCCACATCCTTTCAGTTAAGTCACAAATTACAGCTTTATTCATTGTGGGTCCCAAAACATATATGAATAATTACTTTTTATGCATTAGTCTTTTAAATCACATAGAAAATAAAAAGTGGAATTACAAACCAAAATCACAATAATACTAGCTTTGATACTTGTTCGTATGTTTACCTTTAGCAGAGATCTTTATTTCTTCTTACAGATTCTATTTACTTTCTGGTGTTCTTTCATTTTAACCAGAAGTACTGCCTTTAGCATTTCTCGTAGGAGAGGTCTAGTGGTAATGGACTCCCTCAGCTTTTGTTTATCGGGGAATGTCTTAATTTCTCCCTCACTTTTGAAGGGCAGTTTTGCCTGCTATAGTATTCTTGGTGGATAATTTTTTTCTTTCAGTACTTTGAATATATCAACTGGGTGGATATTTAACCTTTCTGAGCTTCCACTTCTGCCTACCTGAAATCAAAAGAATCATATATACTTTATTGTTGGTGAGGCAAAATTCTGGAAACTTGGTAGGTATTTGATAAATCATAGCAGGTGTAATTCGTACTTTCAGGTGAGGAAATTGAGGCCCAGAGTCCTGACTTGCCCCAGGTCACACAGCCAATGTGGAAGAAGAAATTGGAGCTCAGGGGGGTCTTCAATGGGGTCTTCTGCCTACCGCTCACCATGCCCCACTGCCTCGGAGGCCCCACATCATCTAATGAGCATTTCTGATTTTCCAGGGCCTGGCCATCCTGAGCAATGCTGTTCACCCTGTACATCTGTCTCCTCTGGCTGTCTACCAGTGGGCTCTGGACCATCCAGACTAAGGACCCTGACACCGACATGAGCATGAGGAACCCTCACCGGCACTTGGCTCCAAACAACGTTGACTTTGCCTTTACCCTGTATAAGCACTTAGTGGCCTCAGCTCCAGGCAAGAACGTCTTCATCTCCCCTGTGAGCATCTCCACAGCCTTGGCTATGCTGTCCCTGGGCGCCAGAGGCTACACACGGGAGCAGCTTCTCCAAGGCCTGGGCTTCAACCTCACTGAGATGTCCGAAGCTGAGATCCACCAGGGCTTCCGGCATCTCCACCACCTCCTCAGGGAGTCAAACACCACCTTGGAAATGACCATGGGCAATGCCATGTTCCTGGACCACAGCCTGGAACTTCTGGAGTCATTCTCAGCAGACACCAAGCACTACTATGAGTTGGAGGCCTTGAATGCAGACTTCCAGGACTGGGCAGGAGCCAGCAGACAAATCAACGAGTATATCAAAAATAAGACGCAAGGGAAAATTGTGGACTTGTTCTCGGAGCAAGATAGCTCAGCCATGCTCATCTTGATCAACTACATCTTCTTTAAAGGTACCCCTCACCCATCCCGTTCTGACAAGGCCCCATCTACTATTGCCAAGGATAGTAAAAGCCATCAAAATTAAGGGTGTGCTCTTGATACTATTAGAAAGGTGAAATTATATCATCCTTACCAAGGATCAAAATGACACCCAGTAGAGCAACTTGCCCAAGCCCTTGCAGGTTGTTTCAAGGCCCAAACATGTAACCACGAACAGTCTGGCTGCCTAGTGGTCTACAAATATTGGCCAAGGTCTGGCTGTGAGTCAGGCACTTGGTCAGAGGCTGGAAATAGAGCCTAGAACCAGACAGACACAGCCGCCACCCTCAGGAACTTCCAGACGGCCCACAACCCTTCCTGCACGCACTTCCCGAGCCAGCTCCAGCCCAGACCCCTCTCAGCCAAACCACAGCCCCACCTCACCGGTTCGGAGCAAAGTTTTCCAAAATGCCTGTCCATAAAAATCACCACGGAGGCTTGTTAAAATTACAGATTCCAGAGCCCACACCAGATCTACTAGAGCAAAACTGATGCAAGAATGTCCTAGAATGTGTACTTTTAACAAGGCCCCCTTCCCCAATCGTTTTGACGAGCAGGTAATTTGGGGATATATTATCCTCCAGAATGAAATCTACAGTCCTTAGTCTACAGCAGGGGTCCTCAACCCAGGGTGATTCCCACCCCCATCCACCCTCAGGGACATTTGGCAATGTCTAGAGACATTGTGAGTTGTAACAACTGGGGGTGGGGTGGGGTGTGCCACTGGCATCTTGTGGGTAGAGGCCAAGGAGAACACTCAACGTCCTACAATGCACAGAACAGCTTCCCACAGTGACATCTGCTTCCAAATGGCTAGAGTCCCAAGGTTGAGAAATCATCTGTTTCTTCTGCCTTGTCCAGACTCAGGTCTCAACAATTTCCCCTATACAAGTTCCCAATACACAGCAGACACACACACACACACACACACACACACACACACACACACAATATCCAATCACACCAAACTCCTTGCATGTCTTTGAGCATGACTCTCCCCATGGAAGTCTGTATTAGTTCCCTATTGCCACTGTAACAAATTGCAACAAACTTGGTGGCTTAAAACAGCACCAATTTATTACCCTACAATTCTGGAGGTCAGAAGTCCAAAATGGGCCACTCTGGGTTAAAGTCAAGGTGATGCCAGGGTGTGTTCCTTCTGGACGCTCTAGGGGAGGATCTGTTCCCTGCCTTTTCCAGCCTGTAGAAGCTACCTGCATTCCTTGGCTTGAGGCCCCCTTCCCTCTTCAGAGCTAGTAATCACATTGCGCTGACCTCTACTTCCATCACGTCTCCTTTCTGACTCTGACCCTCCTGCCATCCTCTTCTTTTAAGGATGCTTGTGATTGCAGTGGGCCCACCTGGATAATCCAGAAAATTCTCCTCAACTCAGTCAGTTGATTAGCAGCCTTAATTTCCTCTTGCCATGTAACATAACATATTCACAGGTTGCAAGGATTAGGACATCCTTGGGGCAGGGGGGCATTCTGCCTGACACAAGGCCCGTGCCCATTCTGTCCCCTGAGCCCTCCCTCAACTTGTCTGACTGCCTAAAACTTCTACCCACCCTTCAAATCTTGGCTCAAAAGTCACCACCTCCGTGAAGCCTCCCCGATTCTCTCCAGCAAATCTTTGTCTCTCATACGCATCCTCTGCAGTTTGCCCACACCGAATTTTAATATGCATCTTGTTAGAACGTGTAAACCTTGACCCAAGTGGTTCAATTAAGTAGTCATACACAAAGAAGTGCAGGTAAAACAGCCAAAAAAAAAAGTATAATATTTAATGTGTCTCTCAACAACATAAAGGTTATCCCATATGCCCATTTCGCTCCTCCCCAGCTCTCACTCAGGGCCCTCCATTAGCCAACTGAACCCCTTCCCTCCCCCAGATCTTTATTACCTGGACAGACTTGGCATCTTGGTGAGCCATCCTCCTGCCTCTTGGTCTTTCTCTGTCTATTCTCCAGCACAAGTCTGGGAACCCACCTGGCAAAGGCCTCCCTTCTTGGATGATAGTGAGGGTGAGAGACCGACCGGCAAAGGCAGCATTTTCTTTTTTCTCCCACTTTATTGAGATATAAATGACTTATCATGGAAGCTTAAGGTATACAATGGGATGACTTGATATATATATATATGTATATATATATGGTGAGATGATTACCCAGATAAGGTTAGTTAACACGTCTATCACCTCACAGTTACCTTTGTGTGTTGGGGCCAGGGGGTGAGGATTTTTAATATCTGCTCTCTTAGCAACTTTTAGGTATATGATACAGTATTATTAACTGTAGCACCATGCCGTGCATTAGATTCCCCAGAACCTATTCATCTTATAACTGGAAGTTTGTACCTTTGACCACCTTTACCCACTTCTCCGAACCTCCTACCCCATCATTCTTTTCTCTGTTTCTATAAATTCTGTATTTTTAGATTCCATGTATAAGTGAGGGCATGCAGTATTCGTCTTTCTCTGTCTGCCTTATTTCACATAGCGTAATGCCCTCAAGGTTCATCCATGTTGCTGCAAATGACAGGATTCTCTTCTTTTTTGTGGCTGAGTAATATTCCATTTGGGGTGTGTGTGTGTGTGTGTGTGTGTGTGTGTGTGTGTGTGTATACACACTGTTCTTTATCCATTCATCTATTGATGGACACCTGATTGTTTCCACATTTTGGCTATTGTGAATAATGCTGCAATGAACATGGGAGTGCAGATATCTCTTCAGTATAGCGGGTTCACTTCCTTCTGATATATGCCCAGAAGTGGGATTGCTGGAGCATATGGTAGCTCTATTTTTAATTTTTTGAGGAACCTCCATACTGTTCTCCATAGTGGCTGCACCAATTTACATTCCCACCAACGGTGCACAAGGGTCCCGTTTTCTTCACATCCTTGCTGCCACTTGCTTTCTCTTTTCTTTTTGATAATAGCCATCCTGATAGGTGTGAAGGGCTATTGTGCTTTCAATTCGCATTTCCTTGATGATTCGTGACTTCGAGCACCTTTTCTTGTACTTGTTGGCCATTTGTACATCTTCTTTGGAAAAAAAATCTATTCAAGTCCTCTGCCCGTTTTTTAATTTGATTATTTGGGGCTTTTTTTTTTTTTTTTTTGCTATTGAGGTCGTATGAGTTCCTTATATATTTTTGGATATTACCCCCTTATCAAATGTATGTTTCGCAAATATTTTCTTCCATCCCATAGGTTGCCTTTTCACTTTATTGATTGTATCCTTTGCTGGGCAGAAGCTTTTTAGTTTGATGTGATCCCACTTGTTAGTTTTTCCCTTGTTGCTTATGCCTTTGGTGTCATATTCAAAAAAAAAAAAAATCATAGCTAAGACTAATATCAAAGAGTTCCTTTTTCCCTACATTTTCTTCTAGGAGTTTTATGGTTTCAGGTCTTATGTTTAAGTCTTTAACATATTTCAAGTTAGTTTTTGTGAATGATGTAAGATAGGGGTCCAGTTTCATTCTTTTGCATGTGAATATCCAGTTTTCTCAGCACCATTTATTGAAGAGATTATCTTTTCCCCACTCAGTATTCTTGGTTCCCCTGTCATATCTTAGTTGACTATATATGGGAGGGGTTATATCTAGGCTTTCAATTCTGTTCCATTGGTCTATGTGTCTGTCCTTATGCCTATACCATACTGTTTGATTACTATAGCTTTATAATACAGTTTGAAATCAGGAGGTGTGATGCCTCCAACTATGTTCTTTCTCAAGATGGCTTTGGCTATTTAAGATCTTCTGTGGTCCCACACAAAAGGCAGTATTCTTCTTGACCCTGGGGGGCCAAGGAGTCAGGGAATGTTTGCCTGGAAATGTTTCTGGATGCTCCCATGAATTCTCCAGGCCATCTCTCCCACTAGACTATTCACTCTTGTGCATGGCATCCTCATCTCTTTGGGAGGTCCAGTGCACTTGCATAGTGCTTGGTAAATGGAAGTAACTCCAAAGTGGTTGCATAGAGGTTCTGGTAACACAGCCTGGGGAGAAGAGCACAGAAAACCCGGAGAGAGAGAGGGCCCTCCTGAGCCTGCAAGGAGCCTGAGCGGGGGCTGGCAGGACAGGGGCTGGCAGGGTGTCATTTGACGCACGGCTTTGCTCTCACGGTTTCTAAGCATTCTCACGACCACAGCGGGGCTGAGTTGATGGGAAACAGTAGTTCCCGGTAATAAAATCAGAGAGGATTTGAACATTTGAACACAGGAACAGACATTGACAGGAGTGTGGGCCGCCTGTTTGTACACAGATTTTCTGTGACCAGGCAAAGCTAATTAACAAGCCCTGTTTAAGCTGAGGGATACTCTGAAATGTTTCCAGCACACCAGGGTAATACGTAGAAATGAAGAATGGTGTGGCTCTCATCACTAAACTTAGGACATGTACAGTATCCCTGGCATGTTCCTTACTTAGTGGACTGTGTTGACAGCTCTTTTTTTGGAGAACATTAGAAATATTGTTAAAAGATTTTCCAGGGACTCATCCTTGCTCTCTCCAATTTCCCTTCATCAATTCTTAGGTTTCTCTACCATAAGTTCTCCTAACTCAAGAATTTTCAACAAAAACAATCCCTTAAAGCAGAGGTTAGATCCCATTCTGTATTTGGTTTTCTGCCAAACTGGATATACGTTATACTTGCTTCTAGAAAAGAAATACTCAGTAAAAAGCACACAGCAGACTTCTAAGGATGAAAAACCTAGCACTGAAAAATATTTTATCTACATTTTCTTGGTTGTGAGTTGGACAAGTTAGCCACAAAGCACTCCCCCCTTCAATTCTGAGGACCCCAGACTTCCTTTAGAAGATGGTTTGAGAACCCGCAAATTATCTCACTTGCTGTGAGACAGCCTCAGTCATTAGGGATGGACCAGGCACAGCCCCTGGGTCTCCAGGCTCCACATCCATTGCTCTTTTCCCTACATCCTCTGGCCACTGCCCATGGTCACCCTTAGTAACCCTTCCAGGGGGGTGAGGCTGGCTCAGAACCAAGAGTTCTGGCTGCGTGGTCCAGAGATCCCACAGGCAGAGGGATAGAGAAATGTCTGCCTGTGGCTATGCTCTGGCCACTTTCAGGCAGCCTCAGTTGGGAAACAGTGACCTCACAAGGGCTTCTGGGCTGGAGGCCAAGGGCAGCCAGGACACTCAGGACCTGCTAGACTCAGAGTCCTCGGTCATCTCCAGACCTGGGGAGACTTAACCTAGAGCAGATGAGGCCCTGATGAGACTCAATCCATGTCTAAATATCCAAAGATCTATCACCTATTAGAGGACTCTGGAATAAACTCAAGGGTCAAAGAGGCTCAGTCGGCAGGCATTACAATCAGGCAGGCTTTGGCTTCATCTGAGGAGCAGTTGCCTTCCCTTCAGCGTTGACCAGTAGTGGAAAGTCCCCTCTGTTAGGTAGTGAGTTCCCCATCACAAGGGGAACAAACGATCATGGAACGTGGTGGAGTGGAGTCGAGTCTAGCTGTGGTGGGAGTCTGTCACCTTGAAGGACTCATCTCGCCCTGATTCTGCCTCTGGGAAATGTACTGTGGCCCTCAGGGCCACTCGGGAGGCAAGGAGCCTCCTGCAAGAAAGTGGGTACATTTGACTGGGCAGCCAAACTGCCTGCTGGGCTTCTGTCGCCACACATCAGGGGGTGGGGATGGACTGGATGGTCGGTTCCCCAGCACCACCTCCAGAGCCCTCCAGTCCAGAAGCCACTCCAGGGAGCGGGGCAACAAGGCCAAGTCTGCTTTACTGAATCCTACTCCCAAATCCTAGGGCCAGCATCCTCTGTTCTCTCCCTCTTTCCATTTTTAGAAGTCAGTCTCAGACAACGTGCTAATCCTCAAGCCATCCCAAAGGGTAGAGGGTGGAACAGGCTTTAAACCTCTGGGAATTTCATATCTTAGCAAATTCCAGCAGCTCTGGTGGGGACCTTCCAGGTTGAGGGAGGCCACTGTGTAACTTGCTTGGCGGTCACCCCTGGCCCTCTGCTGCCACCCAAGTTGCGTTTTCCTCCTGCTGTCACAGGTCTGTCTCCTCCCCTCCCCCTCCCCCCTCTTCCCAGGCACGTGGGCACACTCCTTCAACCTGGAAAGCACCAGGGAAGATAACTTCTACGTGAATGAGACAACCACGGTGAAGGTGTCCATGATGTTCCAGTCGAGCACCATCAAGTACCTGAACGACTCGGTGCTCCCCTGCCAGCTGGTACAGCTGGACTACACAGGCAACGAGACCGTCTTCTTTGTCCTCCCGGTCAAGGGGAAGATGGACACGGTCATTGCCATGCTGAGCCGGGACACCATTCAGAGGTGGTCCAAGTCCCTGACCAACAGGTAAGCCCTCCAGCCAGCTGTGTTGATTTCTGCAGTTGGACGTGTTCCCAGAAAGTGGAGCAAGTGGAAAAGGGGTGCACCTGGCCGTCCTTCCTCCCCCAGACTCGCCTTCCAGGGCTCATTATTTTCCTATCTGCTGGGTTCTCTGATCTAGAGGTCACACTTATTTATCTTTCTGTCGATTAACACTGAGCTATTGATACTCTGGGGCATTCCACAAAGCGAGGTCCACCTTCCCCAGCAGGTTGATGGCCACCCTCTGTATTATCACATCTTTCATCTTTTTCTTAAGCTGAATTCACCCATCACCCAGCCTGCACTGATCCATTTTATCATATTGCTTACCTGAGACCAAGCACCGCTAAAGATTCCTTGGAGACCATAAAAAGGTATAATGAAAGTGACCACCGTATGACCACTGTAATGACCCTGGAACCAACGCAAAGCCTACGAATGGTTAAGTCACTTAGGGAATCTAATGTTTCTTCCATCAGTCAATCAGTAAATAAGTAAGAAAGTAAGGACATAAGTACGTAATAAACTCATTTTCCCAGGAACCTCTGCGCTAGAGGGGAATCAAAATTATAGTCAAGCTTGTGTCCAGCTCTGGTCCTCACATTGGAGGAGGGAGCAGATGTTCTTGAGAAGACGGTCCTCGCTCTTGGGAGATTAGAGTTCTGTCTGTGAAGGAGCCAACCACCGTGGGAGCTGGGTGGCGGGGTGCAGACTCAAAGGGAAGAGGGCTGTAGGGGAAGGAGCCAGCACTTGGATCTAGAGTCGCTCAGGAAGCCTCGTGGGCCAGGCACCATGTCTGGAATTCATTCATTCATTCATTCATTCAGTATATATATGGAAGCAATTGCTATGTACCATGCACTAGGCCAAGCAGAAGGGATGCACTCTAGAGCAGAAAACGGATTCTGGTGGAATTAATAGTGGTACAATGTCATAAGCTCTGTCAGAGCAAGACAGGGAAGGAGATGCATAATGTGTACAATTTGAGGGAGGGTGGGACGCCGGACTCTAAGCCAGGGGAATGGAGGAGGGGCTGCAGAGCACATTGCCTTCACTTTGAACTGTGCCTTAAGCCTGAGTAGAGGTTCAGTCAGTGGCAACCTCCCCGAGAGTATGCACGGAAGAGGAAATGGCACCGGTCGAGTCGCGGAGGCCATTTGCCAGCTTTTCAGGTCAACCGTCTCACTCCACTTCACTCCCACCCCTCGAAGGGAACCTGTAGTTCAGATACAGTGCCACCAGGTAGTGACAATGCGCCGTGATTCAAATTCTGAACCCTAGTGTGTTGAAAATAAGGCGAAGGATACCCCTTCTCTTTACTCCAAAAATAATCTCTTCACTAAAACACTTAAACAACATTAGTCAGTAACACGTACCATTTTCTTCTAGATTTTTTTAAGAAAACATTCAAGGTAAAACTTTGCACCTTTAGACATCACGAGTTCTCTCCTTCATCCCAATGCTGTGGCTTACGGCTCACCTGCACGCTTGCGTGGCCCCTTCTCCCTCCTCACCCCAGCCAGCACCACCACGCCCTTCCCCACCAGGCTCTCCGGTGCATCCAAGCTCAGCATCCTTCAGGGCCCAGATGACACCCCCCCCGCCCCCCCACCGCCCCCACCCCCCAGCAGCCTCTGGGTCCCACTCACAGGGCGCTCTCGCAACAGCCTCTCTCTCCATCCCCTTGCTCCGTGTCACCTTGCGGCGGCCCGCGCAGGTCGTGGGGCAGCTCTCTGAGTTGGGACGATGGGGCTCCGAGTTACCTAGTCCTGGTTTCTTCACGGTCTTGCTGCTTCCCAGCGGTGTGACTTTGGGGAAATTCCTCAGCTTTTTTTTGAGTTTCAGTCTCTCAATCTGGAAGTTAAAGATGATGACTCCAGTTTGTAAGGCTGTGTGTGCCTGCGCGGATTAGATGAGATAAAGGAGGTCAGGAAGGGCAGCCAAATGCTGGGTATGGGTCGGCCTCCCTTACCTTCTGTTGCCATTTCCCATCTAGAGAAGTCACACGTCCCACTGGCCTTGGATTCCTCCTCACTTCCCCCGGGTTGCCAGCTTCCAGACCTCCCCAGAGCAGCTTGTGCTCAAGTACAGAGGTCTCATGCCTTCCCTCCACCCTCTGGAGAGCCGGGGCCCTATCACTGACTTCAGGGTTCAGGCATCTTCTCTCTCCCTTGCTGTGTAGATGAGGACCAGCACAGAGAGGGACAGGACTTGGCTAAAGCCACACAGCATTAGCGGCATGGCTGGGGCCAGGACCCCTGCTCCCAGCTGCACGTTCCCTCCACTCCTCCACTTCTGCCAGGGGGTGCTTGGGGGACCACAGGACTTCTTGTTTTTTTCTTTTTTTTCATTGAAGTATAGTTGATTTACAATACTGTGTTAGTTTCAGGTGTACAGCAGAGTGATTCTGTCACCTATATATCCTTCTTCCATTCTTTTCCATTACAGGTTATCACAAGATAATGAACACAGTTCCCTGTGCTTGTCCCCCATACATCCTTGCTGTTTATCTATTTTATGTATGGTAGTGTGTATCTGTCAATCCCATACTCCTACTTTATCCGTCCCGCCTCTTCCCTTTGGTAGCTATGTTCGTTTTCTGTGTCTGTGTGTCTCTTTCTGTCTTGTAAATGAGTTCATTTGTATTATTTTTTAGATTCCACATATGTGATATCATATAACATTTGTCTTTCACTGTCTGACTTACTGCACTTAGCGTGATATTCTCTAGGTCCAAGCATATTGCTGCAAATGGCATTATTTCATTCTTTTTTATGGCTGAGTAATATTCCATTGGGTGTAATTAATATATATATATATATATATATATATATATACCACATCTTCTTTATCCATTCCTCTGTTGATGGACACTTAGGCTGCTTCCATGTCTTGGCTATTGTAAATAGTGCTGCTGTGAACATTGGGGTGCATGTATCTTTTTTGAATTAGAGTTTTCATCTTTTCTGGATGTATGCCCAGGAGTGGGATTGCTGGATCATACGGTAACTCTATTTTTAGTTTTTTAAGGAACCTCCATACTGTTTTCCATAGTGGCTGCACCAATTTACATTCCCACCAAGAGTGTAGGAGGGTTCCCTTCTCTCCACACCCTCTCCAGCATTTATTATTTGTAGACTCTTTAATGATGGCCATTCTGACCGGTGTGAGGTGATACCTCATTGTGGTTTTGATCTGCATTTCTCTAATAATCAGTGATGTTGAGCATCTTTTCACGTACCTCTTGGCCATTTGTATGTCTTCTTTGGAGAAATGTCTATTTAGGTCTTCTCCCCATTTTTTGATTGGGTTGTTTAGTTTTTTGATATTGAGTTGTTTGACCTGTTTGTATATTTTGGAAATTAAGCCCTTGTCGGTAGCATCATTTGCAAATATTTTCTCCCAGTCTGTAGGTTGTTGTTTTGTTTTGTTTATGGTTTTAAACACTGTGCAAAAGCTTATAAGTTTGATTCAGTTCCATTTGTTTATTTTTGCTTTTATTTCTTTTGCCCACAAGGACTTCTTTAGGTATTCTTTGCTTCAGTGTCTGGTAGTTTAACTGGATCAGGTGGAATCAGCTCAAAGAGCGAGCTGAGAAGAAAGACCCAGAGAGGAAGATGCCTGTGTGATGGAGGGAGAGGCAGATCCTGCTTCTTGTTCTGTTCCTTCCCCTGTCCCGAAAGAGCAGGTCTGGCTGGGAGGCAGGGTCTGGAGGGATCACAGGGGAAACGGGAATCTGGCTGGCCGGGCCCAGCCCTGGGAAAGTCTAACCCCATCTGCTTACCCCGAGCAGCCTGGTGGACCTGTACATCCCGAAGGTCTCCATTTCTGGAGGCTACGACCTCGGGGGCATCATGGGGGACATGGGCATTGCAGACTTGCTCAACGACCGGACACATTTCTCAGGCATCACCCAAGAGGCCCTGCCGAAGGTGTCAAAGGTAGGGGTCTCTAGAGCCCATCCTTCTTCCCCCCCCCAAATTCACAATACAAGTAATAATAAGCAACATGGAGCCCATTCATGAATAGGCTTCTAGGCCCCAGGCTGAGAGGTCTTGTCCAAGCCCCTAGTTTTACAACAGGCTAAATGAAAGCTCAGCAAGAACTTGATGTCCCCAAGGTCACACAGGAAGCTAGTGACAAGAGAGCACCACAGCTCAGGCATGCACCGTTCTGCCAGGCCACACAGAGGGGGCACTGTGGAAGACAAGTCATCATGGCAGGGCTGTGAGCAGCCCCCAGGCAAAAGGAAACGTCTGCGTGAGATCACATTGAATGTTCTATCCAATGATGTTCTTTATCTCCATCCTTCAGCTTTATGTTCTGTTATTCATTCATTCAGAAAATATTTACTGAACATGTTCTATGTGCCCCAAACTGTGCTAGACACTGGGTATGCCTCAGACGTGGCCCTGCCCTCACAGGGTCTTACAGTCCTGTGGGTGACAAAACCGGAGAGGGAACAGGAGGAAGCTGTGGTGGCAGCAGCCCCCTCCCTCGTGCACACAGACTTTGACCATCACGATGTCGGCACACAGTATGTGCTCAATAAAATGCCTGTGTGTGAACTCAGTCAAACAGCTACCTCCTTACGAGGTGGGTGTTACCCTAGTTTCTCAGGTCACAGAGCTAGTAAATAGCCTGACATTTGACTCAAAACCTCATATTCCCAAAACACACTGCAGGGGTTCCTAGCCCAGCTGAGCTTCTCCCTAGCCTATTTACAGAGCACTCTGAGCCTCTGATTCCCTGCTGCTCCATCAGTGAGAGTCCTGTCCCGTAGGTGTTGTTATTTAATCAGCCAGTTCTGATCTTTCCAATGCTTTTGATGCAACCTACTCAAGCGTTTTACTGACTTGAGAATATCTTCTAATTTTGATCATAACAAAGGATGTTTCAGCAGGCAAAGATGAGCCTTTTCTCTACAGAGTGGGCACAAGCATTTTGCATAAGTTGAACCCTCTCAATTACTGGCAGAGTGGAGAGGGAGCGAGGTGTCCCTCCACCAGCCCAGGACCCGGTGAGGGGCGCCCGATATGGATGCTGAAGTCCAGTTTCAGCCCCAAGTCCCTTGCTCTCCATGGGTCGGCTCCAGCTGCCCACTCTCTAGGGAGGAGGTCTAAGTGTGGCCTGGGTTCCAGAGGTGGACAGACCCCAGCGCTAGTCCTGGGGCTGCCACGTAGATGAGGAGCCAGCAAGTGACCTCCTTCTCTGAGCCTCAGCTTCGCCATCCAGAAAACTGAGGGTGGGAAGGAGTCGAAGCCAAGAGGCTCGGAAAGCTCCGCCCACGCGGCTGGTGTTCATCCTCCACGCTCTGTCCGTTCCCACCAGGTGGTCCATAAGGCCACGCTGCAACTGGATGAGAGGGGCTTGGAGTCAGCCGCCCGCACCCAGGTCCACCGGAACTCGGCGCCCGAGCCTCTCACAATCCGCTTCGACCGGCCCTTCGTTGTCATGATCTTCGACGACTTCACGTGGAGCAGCCTCTTCCTGGGCAAGGTTGTGAATCCGACCTAAGGGGACGCCCCCTGGAGCCACAGAGCGTCTGACTCGGGCACCAGGGACCCCACAGAAAGGAGTGAGAGGTTCCCCCCTATCCTCCCCTGGTTCCCCTCTGGTAATAAATTACTGTCGTTGCGACTCGTGACAAGTGTGGTTGAAGGGGAAGAGTGGGACGATTGATAAAACTTGAATAACATCAATATAATATTGTACCAGTATAATTTTCTAGTTTTGGTCATTGTCCTAGGGTTATGTGATGTATGGAAGCACAGTGAAAGGTATATGGAAGCACTATGATTTTTGTAAATTTTTGTAAGTTTGAAATTATTTCCAAGTAAGAACTTGAAAAGAAGGAATCACACAAGCCAAAACACAACAGAAGAACACACACACACACACACACACACACACCAGAAAGATGTTTTTAAAGTGCTAGGATGGAAATGTCATATCTTTCAAAAAGCAAAAAAACAAATAAAAGATTCCTTCAAAAATGAAGGCAAAATAAAGTTTGGTTTTTTTTTTCAGACAAACAAGAGATGGGGAGGCTTATCATCTTCACTAAAGACTTTTTTAAAGTAGTTCTTTATGGAGAAACAAGATGATTCTAGATGGACACACAAAAGAATGAAGAGCACTGGAAAGAGTAAATATGTGGGCAATGATAAAATATTTTAAAATATATTTAAAGTATAATTAACTGTTTAAAGCAAAAATAGTTATCGATTTATTGCTTTTTGACTCCAAATCCTCCCTTCATTGCTGCTCTGCAAAAACCAATCTGGACCTTTTTAGTTTTACTGTGCCCCTGGGCATGGTATTAAACTTTGTCAGTAGAGGGCGCTAGAGAAAGATCGCAGGAGGAAGAGACCTTATTCTCACAGTTCAGGACAAAAAGCATTAAATGAGATAAAAGAGAACCAGATGGATAGATAGATACATAGATTACATAGGTGATAGGAAGATAATAGATAGATAGATGGATGGATAGATAGATCGATTATAGATAGAAAATAGATGATATATAGATAATTAGATGATAGACACAGCATACATCTTGAGAGAAAGGAATTGAGTGATACTTCTTTAAATATACATATTTACATGTTTCTAAAGTCAGCATCTTAATAAGAAAACACTGAACGCATTCCCACTACTGTAAGACAAGGCTACTCATCATATTCACATAGTCCTGGGGGTAGTAGACAAAGCAATTAGACAAGAGAAAGTAGCGGCATAGAATTGTAAACTCTCTCTATTTGCAGATGACATGTAATATACTTGCATAACCCTAGCAAATCAATGATAAAGCAAACTCAAACAATAAAGATTTCAGCAAAGTATCAGAATATAGACTTAACATGCAAAAGCAATGTCTCATATACACAAACAACAAGCAGTTAAAACACATAATGGAAGAGAAAACCCAATCGCAACCAAAAGGATATAAGACTTAGAAATAAACAAGAAATGCGCAGAATCTATATAGAGAAAATGATAAAATATTCCTTAAAGATGCAAAATTAGACTTGAACAAATGCAAAGATATTCCTTCTTGAATAAGATGCTCAACATCATTTAGATATCAGTTTTCCCTAAGTTAATTTGTCAATTTAATTGTATCCCAATAAAAATACTAGCAATTTCTTTTTCTGGAGATAAACAAGATAATACCAAAGTCCATATAGAAAAATAAGCATGCAAGAGTAGCTGGAAAACACTGGAAAGAAAAAGATGTCAGGGACAGGGGGTGGGGAAGATAGGGGACTGGCCCGACCAGATGTTAAAGCATACAGCACAGATACTTCAATTAAATCTATGGTACTCGGATATGAATAGATAGGCAGACCAATGAAATACGTTAGAAAGTCTGGCAATAGACTCAAGTACAAATGGAAATTTAATATTTGATAAAGGAAGACTTTTAAATAAATGTTATTGGGACAACTGGATAGCCATTTGAAAACAGAAAGGGGCTTCCCTGGTGGCGCAGTGGTTGAGAATCCACCTGCCAATGCGGGGGACTGGGTTCGAGCACTGGTCTGGGAAGATACCACATGCCGCAGAACAACTAGGCCCGTATGCCACAACTGCTTAGCCTGTGCTCTGGAGCCCGCGAGCCACAACTCATGAAGGCTGCACGCTTGGAGCCCGTGCTCCTCAGCTGGAGAGGCCACCGCAGTGGGAAGCCCGCACACTACAGCGAGGGGTAGCCCCCGCTCGCTGCAACTAGAAAAAGCACGCACACAGTAACGAAGACACAACTCAGCCAAAAATAAATAAAAGAAAATAAATAAATTAAAAAAAAAAAAGAAAAACAGAAAGGGTAAAATTAGACCCATTCTTCACACCATACTTAAGAATAAACTAAGAATCAGAGATCTAAATGAAAAAAAAAAAAAAGAACTATACAAGTACTAGAAGAAAACATGGGTAAATTCCTTCATAATTTAGGTGTAGAAAAAGGCTTTTCAACCATGACTCAAAGTCCAGATGAAATTTTTTAAAGAATTGAGAAATTTGACTATATAAAAATATTTTTTTAATTGTGTGGTAAAAATTCATAAGCAAAGTCAACAGAATTAAAAACCTGAAAGAAGATATTTGCAAGGTATGCCACTGATAGAGGTAATATCCTTAATATGTGGTCTTTAAACATATGAAAATACGTTTCACTTCACTGAATAATAAAAAATGCAACTGAAAACTACACTGAGACACCATTTCCTATCCATCAGATTGGCAATAATGTAAAATCTTCACAGGACACTCTATTGGTTGCATGGAAACAATCATTTTCATGGGTTGCTAGTGGGAATGCCGATGGGTCCTTGAAAAAAGAAACACAGGAAGGATAGACTAGAAACTAATTAAATGGTTACCTGCAAGGGAAGGGGGAGGACAGAGTGGAAGAGATGGGGGGTGGGGAATAGCACTTTTCTTCATGGAGCTTTTTGTATGCTTTAGACTTTTAGAATAATGTTAATGTTCTATATACTCAAAAATAAAATTAAATGAACAAACGAGGAAAGCCCTAAAACCAAGTGAAAAGAAAACAAATGAATTCAAACATATTTCAAACGGATAATATAACTATTCTGAAGGGGAGAAAAAGAATTAACCCAAGGAAATTTTCAACACGATGCTTGGACAATATGCCTCTAGTTTTAAGAATACAAGACTGCAGGGGCTTCCGTGGTGGCACAGTGGTTAAGAATCCGCCTGCCAATGCAGGAGACACGGGTTCAAGCCCTGGTCCGGGAAGATCCCTCATGCCGCGGAGCAACTAAGCCCGTGCGCCACAACTACTGAGCCCGCGAGCCACAACTACTAAAGCCCGCGCACCTAGAGCCCGTGCTCTGCAACAAGAGAAGCCGCCACAAGGAGAAGCCCATGCACTGCCACGAAGAGTACCCCCGCTCACTGCAACTAGAGAAAGCCCACGCGCAGAAACGAAGACCCAGCGCAGCCAAAAATTAATTAATTATTTATTTTTTTTAAAGAAAGAATACAAGACTGCAAACAATCTTGAAGGCCTCTTTTCAGGTTCGTTTTTCATCATGGGATGAGGATGGCAAACATTATATGATCTGTAGGATTGGGCAAGGAGAGATACAAATACAGAATGAGGGAAGCAAGGAAGAATCCTGTGGGGTAGCACATGAATTGGAGGGATAAAATCATGGTTTCTAGTACATTTCTAAAATATGTGTATGCCTGGGACAATTTGAATCTCTAAATAAATACATACATACAAAACATATACATATATATAGTAAGAACAGTAATGGATTAAAATGCATTGAATAAAACCAAGAGTCCATGAATCTGTACCAATAATGCTGATAAATAAATATGAAAGGAATGATGGATTTAGAGTATCACAGTAAATACTGATTCAGGCAACAATAGTCAATGGATGCTAAATCTGAGGGCATGGGGAATTCGATGAAAAACAAGATATTTAAATTAGTTTCAAAGTATCTCCTCAGCAGTGACTTATTACAAAGGGAGAAATGGTAGCTATATATTGGAGAAACGGACATTCATCTTAACCAAGGCATTAAAATTAACATCACCATTTAGGGACAAAGAGACGTAGCGTGCCTCTGGATGTGACACGCTAAGAAGGAGCCGACATCGTTTCTGTGATATTCCTCCCAAAAATGTATACTCTGAGGCTAATCTTGGGGATACATCAGACCAACCTGAATTGAGAGAACTGGTAAAATTTCAAAACGTCAACATAATAAGAGACAAACAAAGGGCTGAAGAACTGCTCCAGATTCAAGGAAACTAAGGAGACATAGCTCCAAATGCATGCATGGTCCTGGAGGGACCCTACGCTAAAAATAAAAATGCCACAAAGGACATGAGTGGGGCAGTTGACAAAACTGGAACGTGACTGTAGCTTCAGGTTGTGTAACAATATTAAATTGGATTTCAGAAATTGATACTATTGATATTTACATAAGAGAATATTCTTGTTCTTGGGATTACCTTATCAGCTCAAATGGTTCCGAATAAGATAGCATGTGTGTGCGTGCCTGCGTACACACACCTTGCACCTGTGCATACATATATAGATATGGGTATAGAGAGAGAACAGGATTGTAAAACGTGGAAAATGCTTCAAAATTAGCGAATCTGGGTAAAGGGCTATAGAATTTCTTTGTAACTACTCTTGCAGTTTTAAGTTTGAAATTATTTAAAATTAATTTTTTTAAGTTAAAAACTGAAATAAATAAATAATGACCCGCAGCACAAAAGAAAGATAGGGAAAGGACATAACCCCCCAAGTAGAAGGACCATCTTAGTGAAAACCTGCTGTCACGCTACGTGGTTAACTGCCTTGGGAACCAGAGGTCTGGGTTCAAATTCAAGCTCTGTGTTTTTGAGCAGGTTAACTGACCTCTCGGAGCATCTGTTTCTTTATACCCATTAAAGAAAACTAATTATCATGTCCCTCTCACTCAAAGGGTCCATCTCAAGGAAAGAAAGCTTTGTTAGGTGCTAACTAGTCAAACCCCTAGTTACCCAGAAGTTATCCCCACCTCGCTGACCAGTGCCCTGAGCACATCTTCTCAGGGCAACCATAGCGAACTTGCCTGGGCCATCAGCTTTGCACCGCTGGGGACAGAAGGGATCAATCAGCAATCTTGTTAGGTGTCACTGGAGCCCGGTGAGCCAGGGTGGAGGAAGCCTGGATCAGGAACAGGGAATCAGAAGGCCCGTGGCGGGCGCTTCCCTGGTGGTCCAGTGGTAGAGAATCCACCTTCCATTGTAGGGGACATGGTTCGATCCCTGGTCGGGGAACTAAGATCCCACATGCTGTAGGGCAACTAAGCCTGTGTGCCACAACTACTGAGCTCACGCGCCTTAATGAGAAAGCCCACGTGCTGCAAACGACAGAGCCCACGTGCTCTGGAGCCTGCAGACCACCACTAGAGAGAGAAAACCCACACACCGCAACTAGAGAGAAGCCCGTGCCAGTGAAGAGCACGCATGCTGCAACGAAGATCCCGCGAGCCACAACTAAGACCTGACGCAACCAAAAATAAACTAAAAATAAAAGTAAATTACAAAAAAGCAGGCCCATGGGGAAGGGAGAGAGAGAGGCTGCTTGGCAAACAGCGAGCCATTTGTCCCACACGTGTGCGTGTCGCAAGGATTTGAGAAGCTTTTGCTTTTCTACCTCTGCACCTCGGACCCGCCCAAGCTTTCCTCTTGATCTCATCCACGTAGAGCAAACCAACTGCCGTTCTCTCTGTGTCCTGATTTCTCTCTGTTTCTCTGCTTCCTGGCCTGGTTCTGCCAATAACTAGCTCTAGTTGTTTTTCAGACATTTAGCCCCTTGGGTTCCAGGACAAATTTGCTTCAGAAGCCTCTGGACCCCCCCGTTCTGGGGTGGCTTTTGGAAGTATTGTGCTTCCTGCCTGCAGGGAGTTCTGGGAAGGATTGTACTGTCTCCCACGAGGTGACTCTGGTCAACACACGCCTTCCTATCAGATCTTTCCCAATCTCTCTCTACACAGGCTGGTGATGAGCTGAAATCAAATGCAAAGGGGAAGTCAGGTGGCCTGGTTCTATTCTGGCACCAACACGGGCAGGAAGGGCCTTAATGGTTGTGGACCTGCAGCTCCTCCTCTGTCAAGTCCAAATCCAGGGTCTCGGCTTACCTGTGAGGTTCATTCTGGCTCTAAGATCACAGAACAAATACCATTCATTAGCTCTTCCTACCGGGTACCAAGCTCTTTACAGGCACTACTTCATTTAAGCCTCACGACAGTCCTAACAGCGCAGCCCTGGCAGCCCCATTTTACAGATCAGGAAACTGAGGCAAGAAGAGGTTAAGGAGCTTGTTCAGGGTCACACGGCTGGTGAAAGAACTCACAGTACAGGGGCAGGCATTGAGCTTGACCTGCTGGGAGCAGTGCAGGGCACATCCTCGCTGAAGCTAGAGAACTTCCGAGCCACCCTTCCTGAGAGCCAGGACCCACCGCCTTAGAAACAGTGTTACCCAATGACTTCCGGGTTCCTGGGTGCTGCTGAGATACTCGTGGGCCAGAGGCACAGTTTGGGCCATTTTATGGAAAAGGAAAAGCAAGTTCAGAGAGGTTAGGTTACATTCCCAAGGTCCAGCAGCTAGGAATTTGAAGGACTTGGGATTCAAGCCCAGGGTGTCTGACAGGCCCTTACACTCTTTCCAACGCATTCTGCTGCCATCCTTTTAAAGATCCATTTCTGAAATAATGTCAGCAGTTTTAAAATCATCCCAGATGGTCAAATGCTCCACGATGACTTTTATGGCACCTCGGAAGCCCCCATGAACGCCGTGCTCCGCAGCCTCCATGCTCACTGGTTCCTCCCAGACATCTGGCCCAGCTGACACTCCCCCAGCCGGGAGGAAGCAGCCGCTGCCTCCTGGCGGCCCACTGCAGCCACCACTCAGCTGCAGAAGTCCAGGGATGCGAAGGCAAGGCTGACGCTGAGCAGGGGGTAGAAGGGCCCCTGGGCTCGGCAGCTGGAGTCTGTCAGGCTGAGCAACTTGGAGCTTGTCTCCCCCTGACATAGCAAGGAAAACATGGACGGCAGGAGCTGAGAGGAGCTAAGCTCTGCTTGAGTAAAAAGATAAGATGACCACATCTTTCATTCTTGAGGTCAAGGAGACCTCCCCGACTGCACATGCACAGAAAAGCTTCTCAAAGGTCAAAAAGGGAGGGGTCACTATCCCATAATATGTGTGTCCATCTCCCAGAGACCCTCGTGCTGGAATCCATCTTGGCTAAAAGATGCACGCACATATTGCGTAAGGCCCTGGGTCAGATCAGATATGGGAAATGAAGCAAGATGATTGGCCGAAGGAAAACAGAGACCCAGAAGACGGCCCCTATGTAAGCGATTTAAACAACCACTTGAGCACTCATTAGTGAGGAGGCCCATACCCCTCTCCGGGTGTGTAGCTTTGCTTTGCTTCTGTCTTAAACAAACTGCTTCTCTGTGTGCTCCCCGACACGTGCTGTGCTTCTAATAAACTCTGTGCCTGTTTTACAGCCTCGGTCTTTTTGTAAAATTCTTGTCTTCAAAGAAGACAAGAGCCAGGGCTCTGCTCCTAGCCGCTAGCCCCTGGTGGTCTAGCAGTTAGGATTCCTGGTTTTCACCCAGGTGGCCCAGGTTCAATTCCTGGGCAGGGAACTAAGATCTCGCTTACAAGCCACCTCTCGCCGCTGACACCCTGAGATCAACTCCCATGCTGTCTGACCCAAGAACCCCCGCCGTCCAGCCTCGTCCGTCTCCTCCCCTCACTTTGACTTCTTCAGGCAGTCATTCTCAACAGAGCAGGTACTGCCTCAAAGGAATACTCTGGAAGTTTGGTGGGGCACTTCTGATTTCCACAAGGATTTGGAGGGGCGATGTCGGCACTTAGTGAGTGAGGGCCAGAGATGCCAGACGTACTGGAACATGTAGGCCTGTCCATCACAGTGAAGCGACCCAGGTCCCACGTGACTCCAGTGTCCCACTGCAAGTCCATACGGGTGAAAACCCATTTTATAAATGATCTGAGTCTAGACTCTCACAGTCCCACGGGTGTTTTATTTCATATAAAAACACCATTTCCCCCCAAGGTTTTAATTCCCACTGAATTTTCTACGAAGACAAATCAGAGGAAGATTTATACTTTGTTTTTCAGGCTCTGAACATGACTCACCGTTGCAGAAAACCTCATCACTGGAAGTGACTCTGGCTGTAGAGTGGAATGGCCAATACGCAGGTGTGCAGGATATAGGGAGCTCTCCAACTTGTCCCACATCTGATGGCCTCGCTGCCTCTTCTAGTGTAGTTATGCCAGAGCATTTACATACTAAAAGAAACATTATTTTCTTATAGTTTCCTTTTTTCCCCTCCATATTATAAAGCATTATTGTTATTTTTTAACTTTTGTGGGTAGGTTCTATTAACTACAAATTTCACTTCAGGGTAGTAAGAGGCACATAAAATATTTATATTATAAACAGGAGAGTCTAATAGGTCTGCGAGATTTTGTCTTAAAGGGTCTACATTAGCCTCGCCTTTGGGTATTTGAGGATTCCAGTCTCACAAGTCCATCAACCTGGTGAAGCTGTAAGTTGACCTTGAAATAGGCTCTGTATGGCTGGTGGTAGTTTACCAGTCTGTCTCTCCTACTGGACTGAAAGTTCCTTGGTGGGGAGGCACCAGGTCTCAATCATCTCTGCCCCCGCCACCCCCCCCCACCAACAGCCTTGGGTTGGGGACCCAGGAGGCCTCTGTGGGATCCAGCCCTCCCTTCACATGAGGTGTTCAGTGCCTGTAGCAGCTGCATCCCGCAAGGAGCTGGATCTTACTAGGGCACTGCCTGGATTGAGATGTAGATTCTCGTGGAGGAATTGCCCTCAGAGTCAGGGTTGCAGGGAGGTAGGAGGTGGATGGGCCCCTGGGCCGGACAGCTGGTGTTTGTCAAGCAGAGTAAAACTGAAGCTTTGTTTTCCCCCAGACACTCCAAGGACGACGTTAGTGGCAGGAGCTGAGCTCTGCTGGAGAAAAGAGATAAATGACCACTCCTGAGGTCAAGGAAACCTCCCTTTCTGCGCATGTGCAGGAAGGCTCTTTGGGAATCAAAAGGGAGGGGGAGCCACCCCATACGAAGTGTGGACATGCACCCACAGGCCTCTGCGCTGGAATCCATCTTAGCACAAAGCGGTGCGCGCCTGTTGGGGAGGGTTCTAGGGCAGGGCAGGTGTGAAAAAAGAAACCAGGTAAACAAAGAGCCGGAAGAACTGTCCTATATAAGTGATTTGAATCACCTCTTTACTGCATCGTCCTCATTAGGGAGGGCGTCCACACTCCTTCTCTCCAGGTGTGTATCTCTGCCTTGCTCCTGTCTTAAATAAACTGCTTCTCTGTGTGCTCTCCCACATGTTATGCTGTGTCTCTGACAATAAACTTTGTACCTGTTTTCGCCTCCTTGAGAAATTCATTTTTCAAATGGGGCAAGAGCCCCCTGCTTCTAGCCTCTAGTCCCTGGTGGTCTAGTGGCTAGGATTCCTGGTTTTTCACCCAGGCTGCCCTGGTTCAGTTCCTGGGCAGGGAACTGAGATCCTGCTTCAGGCCACCACTCGCTGCTGTCTCTCCGAGACCAGCAGGGGCAGCTGGGGATTATGGGAAGCCTACCTCTCCATCTTGGCTTTTCCAGAAATGCCACCATCTCCAAGCGGGATGTTAATCAGTAACAGTCCCCCGGGGGTCACACTTTGGAAGAGCAAATATTTGCTACACGCCTTCGGCTGTAAGCCCTAAGCTTCTGTCTTTGCCCTGAATGAAGGACCTCCCCAGGCACCTGGCGGCACCTCACTGGTAAGAGGCAGCGGATTAAAGGGAGGCCTTCACAGTGTCTGCCTAGTGAGGAATGGGGAGAGAAGACCTTCTTGTCCTCTCTGAGCGGGTTTCAAGGGAAGGGGGTGGGAAGCTAGGCAGTGCCGAGCCCTCATTCCCGGACTGGATAAGGTGCGGGTGGGAGGTAAGAGGCGTGTTGTAGACATAGGGGGCTTCCTCGGCAGGAGGCCAGAGGAAGAGGCTTTTTTTTTTTTTTTTTTTTAACATAAGGGCTTCTTTTTTTAAATTTTTTAAAAAAGATTTATTTGGTTGCACTGGATCTTAGTTGTGGCAGGCAGGCTCCTTAGTTATGGCATGAACTCTTAGTTGTGGCATGCATGTGGGATCTAGTTCCCTGACCAGGGATGGAACCCAGGCCCCTGCATCGGGAGCATGGAGTCTTAACCACTGCGCCACCAAGGAAGTCCCCAGGAAGAGGCTTTTAAGGCTTGAGATTTCAGGCCCGCCACACTCACTGTGCAAGCCCCACACAACTCCCTGGCCTTCTTCCCAGGGACCTGTCTGCCCAGGCAAGAGACTTTCCCCTGCTTCCAGATCTGGGGGTCGAGCTGCTGCTCCAGGTCTATTCAGGGCTGAGAAGTGGTGGGTAAGGGGTTGATTTCTTACTGCTTGGGTTCAATTTAGGATGCTGTATCCTTGTGTCATCCTTAAACAAAATTAATGGCAGTTACGATTAAGCGAAGATGAATTGATTCAGGAATAGCAGAGGAATTGCAATTCGGGACCAACAAACTATGGCAAACCATAGGCAAGTCCCAAAGAGACAAAGGCGAGGTTGGCTTTTATTAGGTTCAGGGAGGAAGCTGGGGAGTGTTGTTTTGAACCAAAGCCCATTGGAGGAGAATGGGAGTTCAGAGTCATGGTGGCTTCTCGTTGGCAGCAAGCGTGGGCAGTTTGCCGTTACTAAGGTGTGCGGAAAGCTTCCTTCTTCCTGCTGATCATGAATATTGAGATGAGCTGGAATGCATGAGCGCCCACCCTGCATGGCTTCCTGACTCCATTCTGAATCAGGTGTCCTCCATTCTTTTTCACTCATGGCATCCTCGGCCGCACCCTGGTGTTTGAGGGGATGCCCCCTGCACACAGATTCTGTCCTGTTCTGTAGATGAACAAAGACCCTAGGGGATGCATGGGACTGCCGGGTAAGCAGCGTGCAGGGCCGCCCAGTGTATTCCCTGGCTGCCACTCCAGACTGAAGGTGGAGCTTCGAGGAAAGACTTAGCAGTCAAAAGGGGTGACATCTATTTGCTGTGCTGGGATCATTTCCTGATGGCTGTCAGAGACAGAAGTGATTCTGAATTTGGGAGTGTCCCGCTGTGGGGTTAATTTACAAAGGCGTGCTATATCCTGTGATATAATGAAGGCAAGAACCTGGGTGCGTTTGGTACATTCCAGGAGGTACTCACCCAGCATGTGCAGTGCCGGCGTGACCTACTGAATGCAGGCTTGCCGTCTAGAATCAGACAGAGTTTCCTAAACGCTGACAGCTAGAAAACAGCAGGAATATTTCACTGAGTAAGGTCACGCCACTGAAGCTGTGGAAGGAATGAGGCCCCGGATTCTATGGCGCCCTTTAGCAAAAGCAAAGAGCGACACACTGAGTCCTGGGGCCAGGGGTCACTTTGTAGCAGGCACAGGCGAGGACACATTCCCCTGCGGCGGGGAGAAGAGGCCTGGGAACCTCACCCTGTCGCCGCATTTTGCTACAGGTGGCCTGAGAATGAGAGTCTCTGGGAGCTCCCGTGAGGTCTGCGGCCTCGCCTGCCCCGCGCGCATTGGGGCAGTGGGTCCAGTGGGCAGAAGAGGGTGAGGGTGCATCCTGGTGACCTTCCAGACAGCCTCTGGGACACAGGCTTGGGGGTGTCATCTGAGCACCAGGAACCGTGTGTGGAGGCAGGCAGGTGGCACAGCCCAGCGCACAGTTTATTCAGATGGAAACTGTACAGGTGCTCAGGAACCAGGCTCGGTGCCCAAGGATGTGAGGGAGGCCAGAGGGGGGGCAGTGGTGGCGAGTGCGGCGTTTGGAGACCCACTGCCTGTGCTGGAAGGCTGGCCCCACTAGAATAGGCAGCCTCGGGGCAGTGAGAGGAGGACACACTTCACAGGTCACAGTGAGGATGAGATGAGACCGTCCAAGTGGAGCTTTAGCCCAGGCTCGGTGTGAGGCAGCTTGTTATCTGTCTCTGTGCTGGGGAGCTCCAGGGAGAGTGAAGGCGGGAGCTCCTAAGAGGAGTTCTGTAACTGGGCCCCAGGGCTGGGTGGAGTGCCCTAGGGGAGCTGCAGGGGGGATCCCACCACCGAATCAGGCAAACTCAGCATTTCCCCCTGCCCCGCTCCGATGGCCACCCAGACCCTCCAAGTCCCCAGGCAAACATGTCCCCAGGTCCAGGTCCCCGCAGCTCAGCTTGGACGGGCTGCCGTATCGTCTAGCGGTCAAGGGCAGTGCACGAAGCAGACCAGTAAAAGCCTGGGAAGACCTCCTGACTCCGGCCACTGCTGTGACAGCACCCAGTGAGGCCGGGCACCCAGACTGCCTCCTCTTCCATCCCCCTCTTCTTGGCTGCCTGCCACCCCACTGGAGGAAGTGGGATGACTGGGGAAAGCTGGGGGAGACTAGGAGCTGCCCGAGGGCGCGGCCCTGGATGGAAACCCGAGGCGGTTTCACCCTGTGAAATAATGCGCCCCCGACTCAGGTGACAAATGGGACCCCAACTTGCTCAGGGTGTCCCCGAGGCAGGGCTCGGGGAGCTAAGCCCCGTCCCCCAGGGAGGAAGCGGGTCCCTGGAGGAGCTGTACCGGGACACAGGGAGGAGGTGTGCATCAGCCGTTAAAATTGAGCTCTGCCCTCTTTTCTCCCGAGGAAGCCTTGTTGCCAAAGGGAAGCCTCCCGGGCCTCCACGCTGCCCAGATGCAGGCGATGCTGAGCCTCCTGCTGCCCTGCCTCCTGGCCCAGGTGTGGCTGGTACCCGGTTCCACCCCTGGTCCCCGCTCACCAGAGGCCCAGGCAGGACTGGAGACTCTGCCGACCCCCAGGGCCCAGACCGAGAGCAGCGAGGGGGTGCGGGTCCTGCAGGAGGACGAGGGCCCCCCCTGGCTGACGGCCGACTGGCAGGAGCTCTCTGGGGAGACCTCCAACTTGGGGTTCAGCCTGCTTCGTAAGATCTCCATGAGGCATGACGGCAACGTGGTCTTCTCCCCGCTCGGCCTGGCCTGGGCCATGGCAGCCTTGACCCTGGGGGCCAGGGGACAGAGCAGGGCCCAGCTGGAGACGGGGCTCCGCCTGCAGGCCCTGAATCAGACCCTGCCCGCAGTGAACCAGACCCGGCCCCCGCGCCTGCCTGCCCTCTTCAAGCAGCTCCGAGAAAGCCTCTCCCACAACCCAGAGCTGGGCCTGACCCAGGGGAGTTTTGCCTTCATCCACGAGGACTTTGATGTCAAAGAGACCTTCCTCAATTTCTCCAAGAGGTATTTCGATATGGAGTGTGTGACTATAAATTTTCGCAACGCATCCCAGGCCCAAGGGCTCATGAATCATCACATTAGCAAAGAGACTCAGGGGAAAATTCCCAAACTCTTTGATGAGATTAATCCCGACACCAAATTAATTCTTGTGGATTACATCTTGCTCAAAGGTACTTTGATAATGTCCTGCTCTCCCAGAGCCATGGCTCTCTCTTCGCCTGCCTCTTCCTTTCCTGCTGGGCCTGTGTATGGTCGACGCCAAATGATCTCCTAGGAACATGCTGTTCTCAGGTTTTACAGAGTGAAACACATGTAGGACATACCAGGCACAGTGCCAGACAATGTTTTCACTTGATGCCCCTGCCCTGGGGGCCCAGGTGTTTGCAGGGCTTAAGTCTTCTAAGCACGTCTACACAGCTCTCCTCTGACATTCTGACACGCGGAACCCTCTGGGTCATTTTTTTTTTTTAAAAAGGCATATCATCTGAGAGATTTAGGGTTGCATCTTTGCTCTTTCACGCTCTACTTTTGTGACCTGGGGCAAGTGACAAAGGCCCTTGTCCTCGTATTCTCAATATAGAAAATGCACACTCCCACCTACCATAGAGATGAACTGAGGCTCAGAGAGATCACATGGTAAACGGCAGAGGCCAAACTCAGACGAGGGCCTCCTGACACGCTCAGCCCGGGTCCTTTCCATCCTGCCTCTCTCGTGGAGGACTGGACTGGTGTGGCCACAGTTGTAGCAGGAAGGTGACACTAGGGGACTTGCAAAGTCTGGGAGGAGGACATGCTTCCAGTCAGCCAGGCCAGACAGACTATCAGTGTGTAGAGTCATGGGCCCACACTCCGGCAGCCTCCTCTGGGTCGCGTGGCTCTTTGTCAGCCAGGGGCCCCTGCCCTCAGAGCCTCACCGAGCACAGGATGTGCGGGAATGTCATCACTTTTGCCACGGTGGCCTCTGTTTGCACATGGTGTGCACTAGACAAAGTGGCAGTCAGAGGGCCCCTCCTGCAGACAGGGCTGGGGACAGGCCTTAAGTCTTCTCTAGGCTGGAGCTAACCAACCACAAGGGAGCGAGTGTAGAAGAAGGTGGGTCCTTTGGGCTCCAGCTGGAATGAGTGACTTTTGTTCACTCGAACAAAAGTTCACTCAAAACACCCAGTGTTTTGTCCAGAACAATGAGGGAATGGTGGGGGGGAGCGGTCATTAGGAGATATCTCCGTGCTTTTGTGTGTGATTCCAACAGGGCCTCTGGATGGATCCAGGTTTTGCCAGCTGGGAAAGAAGCCTGCGAAAGGCTGATCTTTGGGGAATTTATTTTGGCCGCCTGAGCTGCGGTCAAAACAAACCTGACAAGGATGCCTTTCCTAGTTGGGCAGAAAGGGGGATAGAACACTGGCCCTTTATTACTTTAGCAAGAACGATGCTTTCGAGGAGGGCGGTTTCTGCAACGAGTTTCTTTCTTACCTGTTCAGGGAAATGGCTGACCCCTTTTGACCCTGTCCTCACCGAGACAGACACTTTCTACCTGGACAAGTACAAGGCAGTCAAGGTGCCCATGATGTACAGGGCAGGCAAGTTTGCCTCCACTTTTGACAAGAATTTTCGTTGCCACGTCCTCAAACTGCCCTACCGAGGAAATGCCACCATGCTGGTGGTCCTCATGGGAAGGATAGGTGACCACCTGGCCCTCGAGGACTACTTGACCACAGATTTGGTGGACACGTGGCTCAGGAACATGAAAACCAGGTACAGCTCCCTCATCGCCCTACTCCAGCTCAGCTGGCCCCTCCCTACGGGCACCCACAATTTCGTTCCGTGCCCGTCCCAGTCCAGCCCGCTGCGGGCTCCCCGATGGCAGGGGCCGCGTTTGTCCTGTTTCCCCCTCTATCAGCATCTATCCCAGCGCCTGGCTCGTTCATTCACTCGGCCAGCCCTTATCAAGTTTCTCCCACGTGCCAGGCACTGGGACGCATGCACGATGCTAGCCCTCGCAGAGCTCACGTTCTAGTGATGAGGGCACCAGCAGGGTGCAGGTGGGGGTCAGGGAAGGCCTGGCCAAGAAGGTAGCAGTAAGCGAACACTTAAGAGGAAGGAGGATTCTGAAGGTACGCTGGGGGAGAGAAGAGGTACAGGCAGAAGTGGGAAAGTGCTGGGACGGGACTGTGCTTACTGGATTCCAGGAAGAGCGAGGAAGCCAGTGAGGCTCCAGCAAGCAGATAAGGTCGCAGAGGAGCCAGCAGGTGTCACCTGGGACCATACGTTACTGGTCCCGGAAAAGACTTGGGCTTTTGCCAAGGGAGACGAGAAGCCACTGGAGCCAAGCAGAGGAGCAGTATGGCCTGTGCTGAGAAGAGACACTAGGGGTATGTGGGAGGGGCAAGGGGACCAGCCAGGAGGTCAGCGCAGCCACCTAGGCCAGGATGCTCGGCAGGTGGCGGCAGTGGAAGTAACGAGGAGCAGTGGGGTCCTGGATCTGTGACGAAGCCGGAGGTGACAGGGTTGGCTAACGGACTGGATGTGGGTGACAGAGAGGGAAAGAAAGTCAAAGGTGAAGGCAAAGTTTTTGGCCTTAGCAACGGGAAGGAAGGATTTGCCATTTACTGAAAGGGGAGACCGTAGGAGGAACACGCCGAGAGGTAAGTTCCAAAGTTCAGTCGGAAACATCTGGATCAGAAATACCTATTAGACATCCAGGCGGAGATGTCAGGAAGGCAGCTAGATCTGGGGTGCAGGGTGAGGTCCAGGCTGGGGAGTCAGCAGCACGTAAATGGAACCATGAGACTGACTGAGACGACCGGGGGCGGGGGCCGCGTGCAGAGAGCAGGGTTGGAAGCAGAGCAGGGTCGCAAATGCTTGTGGAATAAATTAATCCACCTACTGGGGTGGGGGGAAGGCAGCGCCAGTAAGGAGTCCACGGCGATGCCTCCGGAATCCTGTCACTCCAGCATTTGGCACAGAGAGGAGTCCAGCTAAAGATCTTCAGTGTTCATTTTATCTTCATTCTTCTTCTTTTCCTTCAAATCCTTAGAACCTAGCATAGGACTCAAACATAATAAGCCTTCAACAAATGTTTGTGGGGATACATTTATAAATCAGTCTCCAAGGCATGTCATGTCCTCAGTTATATTCCAGCCCGACAGCCTGGCCCAGCTCCGAGAGAGAGAGAGAGAGAGAGAGAGAGAGAGACAGAGACAGAGACAGAGACAGAGACAGAGAGACAGAGAGAAAGAGAGAGACAGAGAGAGAGAGGTGGGGGTGATGAATGGAGCAAAAGGAAACTACACGAGACATCGTTCTGGGTGCTTAACATATATTATTTCATTTACTTCTCTGAAGAACATTGTGAAATTGGTATTGGTATTTTGGCTGTACTTCACAGATTAAGACATTGGGACTTCTTTAAGACTAATTTAGTACCAATTAGTAGTTTTCATTCTTTTTATTTTTGAGCCACAGAACTCATCTCTCTAAACAAAAAACACCATTGTGCGAATGTATATTTTATATTTTATATATATTTTATATATATAAAATCCTGGGGGGGGGTCTCTGTAATCTGGGTATTGAAAACAGCCTGGAGTCTGTAGGACTGATGGCAGCAGCTGTTTGGTTGGTTTGGGGTTGTTTTCAAAACCCAGGGAAATGGATACAAAGTGTGGCATTCTTTGCTAAAGAGAATGCAAGTCATTGGCTGGGAAATGAAACTGGTTCCCTGAAGCTGAAGCTCTCTTCTCTGAGTCAGGCCATTCATTATAAAAGAACAGAATGAGCTCTAGTCAACGGAGGGAGACTTGTTAGTGGGAATAAGCTTGGGGGAAGGTTAAAAGAAAGTGTGACCTTTTTAGTGTTCAGAATCTATGGCTTTTGTCTACAGTTCACCATTATATGTACTTGTACCACAGAAAAATGGAAGTTTTCTTTCCAAAGTTCAAGTTAGACCAGAAGTATAAGATGCACGAGCTGCTTAAACAGATGGGAATCAGAAGAATCTTCTCACCCTGGGCTGACTTGAGTGATCTCTCAGTTACTGAAAGAAATCTTAAAGTATCCAAGGTAAGTCAGGACCTTCCACTGGGGCCCAAACCCACGAATATTTTTACATACCATTTAACGTTGATAAAAGGCCAGGTTGTAGTAGAAAATTAGATTAAAATTCCAAAAGAATTGAAACAGCACCCAAGTTGGATGTTTTAAGAATTTGGAGCTACTTTTTAAAACATCTGTTCAACTAATTTAATCTCTCTTACGCAGAGCTCTCTCTCTTCTCTCCCAGTGCTCAAGGAGAAATTTATCCCAAAATGGAACTGGTTCACAGATTCATTCAAAATTCCATGAAACTGCACCACTTTAAAGATGAAAGAAAGCCCCAGAGGTTATCTGGCTAACTTCCCGCCCCTTGTGGAAACCCTGTCTGAAATATCCCTACAAAACAGTAGGGAGTATTATCATTATCGCCTCTTATAATAATTATACAGGTCCGTCACTCACATCACATGAGGTTCCTGGACAAAAGGGCCTCTCAGACACAACAGGTGGCCTAAATACAGTTCAGGACGACTTCAGGGACCCAGGGGCTTACCCCATGGACCACTTCAGAGCAGTACCAGGTGCTGGGAAGCTGCTACGGAAGACTAACCACAACCCTGCCCCTACCTAGCCTGCCAGAAGGAAGGTCAAAGTTCTCAGGGGTTCCAGACGGCTTGAAAACCTTCCAGGAGGAACACCAGCTCGGCTCAAAAATCAGTAGCACAAAGTACATGCTAAATAAGTATTTGTTCATCTGATGCATGTGTGCATGAACTGGCCAGCCACAGAGTCCCTAGGTCCCTGCCCAGAATGAATTTCACAATCGGTTCCTGGTGTCTCCTGGTATTTTGTGGGCTTCTAAGGCAGTCGCTGGGGCAACCTCAGACCATTCCTCTCTGCACAGATGAGTCCTGTAGCACTAAATCCCGAGAGCATGGCCCCGTGGGTAGGACAATAACACAGAATGTCCAGGGGCTCAATTAATTCCCTCATCTCCACTGGCACACAAACGGCCTTCCATGTATTTCCTTTTCCAGGTTTTACAAAGAGCGATGATTGAGGTGGATGAAGAAGGAACAGAGGCGGTGGCGGGAACCCTGTCAGAAATCACTGCTTATTCCATGCCTCCCATCATCAAAGTGGACCGGCCGTTTCACTTCATCATCTATGAAGAAACCTCCAGAATCGTGCTATTTCTGGGCAGGGTGGTGAATCCGACTCTCCTGTGATTGATGACATGCGTGAGTCCTTAGAGCCACAGCAGACGCTGGCTCTGAGGTGTCTGAACTTACACAGGACGCTGGCACTGGGTGTCGCGCCCTTGTCCTCAGATGCTAGTTTGAGCCATCCTTAGATAAATCTGCGTATTAAATTCAAACTCATTTTAAGGAGATGTTTGTACAAGCTGTCTGGTATTTTAAGCCTGTTTCTAAGAGCCTTTGTTATTGACTAAAGACCATCTTGGTATCTGGACTTAAAACTATGGTAGATCAGAACTCTATTTCAAGACGAAGCCTTTGGGAAGAAGACAAGTACACATTCTCCATGGGTCATGAGCTTCGCTCTCTTTACTTCTCCCTAATGCAAATTAGTGTTTTATTTTTAACCTACTATAGAATCATTTCTCGGTGACTAAAATTAGAAGAAAATAGCCGCGGTCAGTCCTGCTGCAATGTGGCTCCACCCACTCCGTGGAGCCAGTTCAATACCTTCGTTTTACAAAGCAAAGAAATGGGAAACCGGAGAGAGGGCCGCAGTATGGCTTTCGTGGGCCCCAGGTACTTTTGTCTTCACAGGCTCCTCCCTCTGTAAAAATAAATATATATATATGTGTGTGCGTATAATAGAAATTATATTTTATGACTGCATTGGTATAAAGATGAATATATTCTGGGTTATATCTGTCTTTATACCAGTGCATTCAAAGTATGGAACTTGCTTGTTGCAAGAAGCAAAACATCTTCATGGGCCCCTAAAAGTATCGTGGGTTTGAGGCCCTGTGCCTACGGCATCTAATGGCTAAATCATACAGGGCATCTCAGAGGAAGGAAAACGTCACCCAATGGCGCAATGGCAGAGTCAGACGCCTGCCTCTCCTGACTCCAGTCCCCAAGCCCATTGCACTCTCCTTTCTGTCTACAGCATCTGACGGGGTCCGTCCACTTCAACAGGCAGCATGTGCTCACCTCTCAGTTACCCACTGTGGCTAGACGGAATATAAGCATGGACTTTGTCCCAAGGTTCAAAGAAAAACAGCAAATACTTTCTCAGCCAGTCATTTTCTGTTATATCGACAAGAAAATATTTTAGGAGTAATTTCAGAGAACCGTGAATTGAGTTGACTAATCTTGGAGTGTCAACTATGTTGACTAACGGCCTAGTCGGGTTTTTATCTGTTTGCTATCCAATTTAAATATACTTAAAATTAATGTATAGATCAGTCATCTTATTAGAATAAGTCAGAGTTATGTAAATAGCACTTAATGTGAATAGGTAGTAATAGTAAGCAGCGGTCTAGAGACTAACTCTTCATCATTCTAAAACCTGGACATGAGTTCATCCCTGTATTCCCTTCCAAGGGCACTAGCTGACATTGGTAAGCCAGGCGGCTCTAGAGCCCAGAAAGAAACAAAAACAGACGACTAACTTCAGTTGGCATCCTTCAGTGAGCTGTTAGTATTCAACTAATGAAGTTCATTTATGGAAACATAGCAGAAAGAGAAATAAGAGAGGGCTCAAATTACCCATTTTTAAGAGATGAAATCTGAAAATGAAAGCCTATGAGAACACAATACCCTCTGAAATAAATATGGCCAAACCCAGTTATAAAAAAGGTTCATTATTATCAAAGGATTCATAGAACATACATATCAAACTCTCCCCTCATCTCTGCACATAGTTGCACAAAACAACGCTGGCATAACAATGATAACTGACATTACTCTTTAAGGTAGAAAATGGCCCTATTCTCTATAAAAAATTAATATTTCCCCACATATGCTTGAAGAAGCTCCAAGGACACTAGGTTTCAGATTTTCTAAATATATATGCATGGTGAAAAAATGCAGACCAATGAAAAAGTACTTGATCTTACAAAAAAATTCAAGGTTTCAACTGAGGGGGAAAATTCTGAGCATGGTAGCAGTGCTTCACTATATTTAAGTGTCAGGTTTTAAAAACTGTTCCTACACACACACACACACACTCACACTCCCTCTCTCCCTCTCTCTCTCTCCCTCTCTCACACACGTGCTGTATAACAACTGAGACCAGATTACTGACTTCATTGAATTCATTTCATCTTCGCTGTAAAACCACTAGGGCCAAGCTAGAGAGACTGTTCCATTTCAATTCAAATATTTCACGTATGTCCACTAACTGCAGGTAAAATGGACTTACTCCTCCAGAATAAGGTGTCTTTATAAAGCTCAGGAAATCAAGTAACGGAAATGACTTTTAAATGTGTATGAGGTTATGGAAGAAAACCTCTATATGCTCCTCTCTATTAAGTAAAATTCTTTTTGCCTTCTCCATTTCTGCCAGTAAAGTTGATTCTACAGGTCTATTTTTTTGCTTATAATGCTAACTAGTGAAATTTTGGAACATGTCCTTAAAACTGCAAGTTTCCATAATTAACAGATAGAGATGTCCCTATTTCTCTGCAGCTACAGATGGAGGGAGATCTTTCCTTGTCACACAACTGGTTTAAAGGAACTATCTGATAAGTTGTTAAACTAAGAACTTTTATAAGAGTAACAGTCTTGTTTCTAGTGTAAATCGAGATATATGTGGATTCTCATAACTATCACCAATTCGTTTTTTACTGTTTTTACGTATCTGTCTTTGGAAGTATAGTTTTAACAAATATTTCAACGACTTTAGAAATTATCATGTTCTGTGGGAAAAAAAGGAAACCTCCAAACATAACGTTGACTGTCTTAATTGATAATTTAGTGCCTAAGGCTGCAGCTGACTTCTGTAGAATTCTGAGCTCTGTAAGCAGTAGTGACTTTTCTCTGTCAAATTGTTTTCCTCTTCTCCCACATGCATGGTGGAAAATAAAAAGTTCCTAACTCTGCTAAATTTATTTTTGAACAAATAAACTGAAATTCTCCATTCTTTTAAGTAACAGAGAAAACGTGGACTATGAATCAAAGTACTAGAAAAACTGACGCTGTTCTGAGGTCCATTACATACGCCCAATACTGTCTCCTAGATCATAATGTATTCAGTTCCACGTTAGTGATGTTAGTAGGAGACGTCACTAAAATAGTTAAATGAAATCCACAAAGAATGCATGAATTAACCAGTACTGTCAAGCTTCTCATACCTACTCAATTTTTAATTACTGACAAAATGAATGGTTGAACAATTCCATTTACCTGACTGTGCTTAAATGAAAGATATGAAGAATCACTAAAAATAGCCAAAATAGGGCTTCCCTGGTGGCGCAGAGGTTGAGAGTCCGCCTGCCGATGCAGGGGACGCGGGTTCGTGCCCCGGTCCGGGAAGATCCCACATGCCGCGGAGCGGCTGGGCCCGTGAGCCATGGCCGCTGAGCCTGCAGCATCTGGAGCCTGTGCTCCGCAACCGGAGAGGCCACAACAGTGAGAGGACCGCGTACCGCAAAAAAAAAAAAAAAAAAAAAAAAAGCCAAAAAAGAGGCCATATGTAAGGAAAGGGGGAAACAAACAGCATGAAAGCCTCACACTGAGTAGCTGTCCCCTGGGTAATGTATAGTTGACGTCCGTGCGCTTTTCTTGTTCATTACTTAAGAATGAACTGTCTTTAATTACAGAATAAAAACTGTAGGAAAGTATTTAAAACTTTTTTCACAAACACAGGTATCTCATTAACCTATGTTTTATTTTGAGTAAATTCATTATTTCACATTATAAAAAGTAACCACACGCATATGCATCCACAAATTAGATCATCTTTATCATACATCAGTATATTTTAAAAAAACAAATATTTTCTAATATCAATAGTTATATGCTGATTGCATTTTGAAATAGAGAAGCTGACAATAGCTTCATACAGTATATCTCAAGAACTGACATTTTTAAAATTAAGAACTGAATATATTCCACAGGCAAACGTTGATGGAAAGATTAGCATTAGTACAAATATATGCTGTTGACATAGCTTAAGCATGATAGCTTGGAGTAACAGCTGATTCAAACTAGAGTCATCATTTTTAATTCAGTAAGGACAAATACAATCTAAAATGTAAACAAAGTATTTATAAAATAAATTCTTCTAGGAAATAAAGGAAATCATCAATCTGTTATTTTTAAGGTAGTTGTAGCTAAAAGTTATCAGAAATCTTTGTAGAATTTTCATTGCCAAATTTTAATTTCAGAATGTCCAGGTACAACCTCTTGTCATCACAATCGTAGGACTGATATAATTTCGGACAGCTGTTTGTACCCTGTTTCAGTGTGACTTTTCAGCTGGGCTTGGAGATTTGTGAGAAAATGCAGTGTCATTCTTACTCCCAAGCCCCCCTCCAAGTGATTATCTAGGCGGGGCAATTTCAGTTGATTTGGACCTTTCAGTTTGTAAATGCTAAACTCTAGAACAATTAAATAGATGGTTTCCTGCACAAATAAATGCAGACTTATCTCTTTTGTAGCGGTAGTTAAAGCACATACCTAAAGTTGTTTTTCACTACACTTCACTATAACATTGGAATTCTGTAACCACATTATTATTCAAGAAATATATATTATACCTCCTAGGGAATATAATTTCAAACATGGAACGTTTAACAACATCAGCTGCCATTATGTATCTCTCTCTTTCCCATTCATTAAAAAAAAAAAAAAAAAAAAAAAAAGCCCGAGCCATTGCTTTAGCTTTTGTCCATCGATCACGTTATCTCCAGTTGTCTTTGTTCTGCCTCCTTCAAGCAGATGATTTAAGGATTGGATTTTCTGGATTTTCTTTGTCAAAAGGAGGAAAGAAAGAGAGAAGAATGAAAGAGAGAAGAGAGAGAGAAGAAGGAGAAGGAAAGAAAAAAAAGAAAACAAAACATGAAAAATTTTATCCATATAATGCTTACAAAGTAAAGAATAGATATAATCTACTTTGAATAAACCTAATATATGAGAACGGTGAATTACATATTAAAGATCACTTGGAATAACCTTTAACTACTAAATCCTATGTGCATCTAACATAGCATTCAATTCAATTCATACTTTTCCTACGTTTTTCACTTTCTATAACCATAACGGAAATGAACACAGCCTAAAAATATATCAATTGTCTGGCCTTGAAAGACATAAGATATGATGCATTCCGTACTTCCTTTAAGACACTGACATTCCTAAATACCAGATGTGTCATCTCCACGATACTGTAAAGCTGGAGAATGTATTGCATAGAATTTTTTTGAGCAGCAAAAACTGAGATAATTAATAGTTTCTGAAATCACTTCATAGGTTTATTTTAAGAAAAAAAGGATAGATTTTCATTTGGATATGGCATGGCACTGAATGGTGGATAATACTCCACAGAAACATGACCAATGTAGATATCAATCACCTATTTCAGTTATGTGGCGGTGTGCATACATGGGAAAGTCCAAATTAGAACCACATAACATGGAGAGAGAGTTGTGGACCTGCAGATTCAGTTACACATTAATAAAGCAGCTGTGATACCAATATTCCTCCTTCTTCAGAACATTCAGAAAAGAAGAAACAAACTGCTGTGACTTGTTAGCAGAGTGTTTGTTTCTAGATTCATTTTTTAAAACAATCAATTATAGATATATCTGATAATATGATTATTTATATAATTATGTATTACAAATATTGAGCAAGAGAAAATTCAGTCAATAAAAAGGAAAACCATACTCAACAACGAAAAAACAGATAAAGATAGTAATCTGAAATAAAGGAGAGCTAGTATAAATATATTAGGCTTCAATGGTCTTTACTTATCAAAAATGCCTATTGCATTTAGAAAGATAAGTTGAAAAGAGAATGAATTGCATTCTGATGTTATTAAACGTGTTCTTCAACAGAAGAATTCCAGGGCAATCTTCTGACAGGAAGGGGGTCAAGGGTGATCGAGAGGAAGGATTTCAGGATGCCAGAATGGAAGGCGCCTCAGAGGATGAACTGTGAGCCTTGCCCTGTCATTTCGCGGGCACACCGAGGCCCAGAGTGCTCGCTGGAACTGCCACGGGAACCAGGGCATGAGCCTCCAGCTCCGTGCTCTCCATAGACCATTACCCTGTCCTGCCTCTATTTTGAGACTTTAAATGGAACTCCCACAGTATAATCATTAGAGCAATAATTATATGGCTAAGAGATTCTCTGTAAATAAAAATATCTTCTGTATTAATACTACTAACCTGTACTATCAATATTATTTTTTCTATTTACTATTACTTTTTTCTATTATGTAGTCCTACTCTTTCCTTGAGCTCTATTCAATAAATGTATTTCTAAGTTCTAAATGAATTTTGAATACATCTATATTTGTATACACCAATGACCAATTAAAATTTTTGAACAAATTATAATACAGTTCAGTTCCTAAATGGGACTCCAGTGTGGAGTTTCTGCAAAAAGATGCACATCAGAAAGTTAATAATAGAAAATATTCATGAATTAAGTGAAATATGTTTAAAAGGAAGTCTGAATCCTGTTTAAATTCTCTTCTAATCAGAAGATTCACGTGTCCCATATGAAAGAGGACACGTTTAACTATAGTTTGGGTATTTTGGATGAATCACTTCTACCTGGATACAACCTCTCGTTATGGAGATTTTTTTTTTGGCACTACCCTCTTAAATGTTTAACCTAAAAGAAACAAAGGCTTCGACATTTCAAACAAGATCCAAATGGTGCATAAAAAGGAACCACAAGGGGAAAAGGAGAATAGAGGCCCTTTATGACCTTTATAACTTTAAGGAACAAATGTTGTCTGTAGAATCTCTAGCTTATTGGACCCACAACTCTGGATTATATGCTGCAGTAATATCTCTTAAGTGGCATCAGTTACACCCATCCCCCTGAGCACTGGGTGGTTAAATGCTGTGTCCTTAAGCTAGCTGTTTAAAGGAATGCAATTACACTCAGAGTCTTCTCAGAGCTAAATTTCCTGAATGCAAATATTTCGCAGAAAAATAAACAGATTTCAGATATTAGTGGGAACCACTTAAAGTTTCTTGTCAACTTCCTAAGGTTACAATGTCTTTGCCACATATAAATTATCTTATATAAAGTATCTGACGTAACAGTGATAATAATAATCCCTTTTAATTGATGACACTGCCTCGTTACAGACATCTTCTATTCTTCGGAGAAGTAAGTATTTAAGTGGGAAGGAAAGTACACTGAGAAAAGAATAAAACACTTAGCAGTACATCACTGGATTACTTACAAGGTAGCCTTCCGTGGTTGTGTATCTTTACTTCCACTGCTCTTGGGATCACCTGAGTTACCTGTCCCTCGGGAGGTGCTGGGCAGGGGAGTATTAGAGGAAAAGGAACTGGGAGCACTGCCGGCATTACGAGTCCGGAATGAATCATCTGAAAGTAATACGTGTACGGTCAGCCAGATGGAATATACTTAGAGAGGTGCGAACCTTAGAGAAGGTTAATGATGACCGACTTTGTTTCCCTTCTTTTAAAGTCAACTTTATTAAGGTATAATTTAAGGTTCTGACATCTGTATACCCCCATGAAGCCATCACCACAATCAAGAGTGAACACACCCATCACTGGATGTTTGTTCCGCCTCCTTGTCATCCCTCCCTCCGCCCCCCTCCCCCACTCCGGACAACCACGGACCTGCCTCCTGTCACTACAGATTAGTGTGCATTTTATAGAATACTGTATAGATGGAATCATACAGTATGTGTGCTTTTTTGTCTGCCTTCTTTCATGCAGCGTAATTATGCTGCGATTCATCCACATCAATACTTCATCCTTTTTATTGCTGACTGGTAGTCCCATTGCACAGACATGGCAAAATTTGTCTATCCATTCTCCTATTGATAGACATTATGATTTTTTTTCCAAAGAATTTGTAATCTATTACAAATAGAGCTGCTATGGACAATTGTGTGCAAGTCTGTGTATGGACATATGTTTTAATTTCCCTTCAGTAAAAGTCTTGGAATGGAACTGCTGACTCACATAGTAAGTGTATATTTAACTTCATAAGGAACTGCCAACCTGCTGTCCAAAGTGATTAGACCATTTTGCATTTCCAACAGCAACATGTGAGAGTCCTGGAAAGTTTCTCCACCTCCTCACACATACTTGATATCGTGAGTCTTTTTAGTCATTCTAGTGGGTGTGAAGCAGTATCTCCTTGTGTGTTTGTGTGTGTGTGGGGGGGGTTACTCATTGCTTTAATTTGCATTTCTTAATGGTTACTGATCTTAAGCATCTTTTTACTTACTTATTTGTATATCTTCTTTCATGAAGTGCGTGTTCAAATTTTTTCCCGTTTTAAAATCAGTTGCCTGATTTGTTTTAAAGATCTTTGTATATTCTTAAAACTAAAAATAGAACTACCATATGGTCCTGCAATCCCACTCCTGGGCATATATCCAGAGAAAACCGTAATTCGAAAAGATACAGGCACCCCAATGTTCACTGCAGCACTATTTACAAGAGCCAAGACATGGAAGCAACCTAAATGTCCATCAACAGAGGAATGGATAGAGAAGATGTGGTGGAATATAGAATATTACTCAGCCATAAAAAAAGAATAAAATAATGCCATTTGCAGCAACATGGATGGACCTAGAGATTATCATAATAAGTGAAGTAAGCCAAAGAAAGATAAATATCATATGATATTGCTTGTATGTGGAATCTAAAAAAAAAGATACAAATGAACTTATTTCCAAAGTAGAAAGAGACTCGCAGACATAGAAAACTAACTTATGGTTACCAAAGGGGAAAGGCGGGAAAAGGGGGGGAGGGATAAATTAGGAGGTTGGGATTAACATATACACCCTGCTATATAAATAATAAAATAGATAACCAACGAGCAACTACTGTACAGCATAGGGAACTATTCTCAGCATTCTGTAATAACCTATAAGGAAAGAGGACCTGAGGCAGAATATGTGTATAACTGGATTTCTGTGCACCTGAAATTAACACAATATTGTAAATCAACTATACTTCAACTTAAAAAAAAAGATCTTTGTATATTCTGGATACAAGTCCTTTGTCAGGTATATGTAATATGAATATTTTCTCCTAATCTGTGTCCTGCCTTTTATTTTTTTAATGCTCTATTTCAAAGTGCTAAAACTTTACATTTTTATGAAGTCCAATATGTTAATTTTTTTCTTTATGGTTTGGAAAAACTTTTGTCAATTCCAAAATCACAAAGACTTCCTTCTATATTTTCTTCAGAAATCAGCTTTAGCTTTTATGCTTAAGTTTAGAATACATTTTGAGTTAATTTTGTGTACAGTTGTGAGATAAGAATTGAGGTTCAGTTCTTTGGGTTTTTTATGGATATCCAATTTTTCTAGTATTATTTTAAAAAGTACAATCACATCACCTTTGTTGAAACTCAGCTGACTATGTATGTCAGGGCAGGGCACACAGTCTTGAGTACTGAAGCTGTAGTAGTAAATGATGAAATCAGGTAACTGATCTTCTCTAACTTTAATTTTTTTCAAAATACTCAGTTCTATGAATTTGAATACACAGTAAATTTCAAAAAGACTGTCAAAATTTTTATCAGGATTGCACTGAATCTCTGGCTCAATTTAAAATGAACTGACGTCATAACAATATTACGTTTTCTAATCCATAAACATGGTACAACTTTCCATTTAGTTATGTCTTCTTTAATTTCTTTCAGCAACATTTTGGAAGTTCTGAGTGTGCATTTAGCACACATTTTATTAAATTTATCCCTAAGCATTTAAAATCTTTGAAGTTATTTTAAATGTTATCTTTAAATAGACAATTTTTTAAAGTATTAGATTTACAGAAAAATTGAGAAGAGAGTATGAAGAATTCCCACCTACCCCTTTCACCTAGTTCCCCTATTATTAACACCTTACATTTACATACTATACTTGGTACAATTAGTGAGCCAGTGGTGACACATCATTATTAACAAAAATCCACAGTGTGTTTGGATTCTGTCAGTCTCACTCAATGTCTGTTTCCGTCTCAGGATCCCATCCAGGGCACCACAGTACACTTACTTGTCAGGTCTCCTTAGGCTCTCCTTGGCTGGGACAGTTTCTTAGCCTTTCCTTGCTTTTGATGACCTTAACAGTTTTTAGGGGTACTGGTCAAATATTCTGTAGGATGTGCCCCTACTGGAATTTGTCTGATGCTTTTCTCACAATTAGACTAGGGATCTGGGTTTGAGGGAGGATGAGGAGGTGAAGTAGCATCTCCATCACATCACGTCAAGGAGGAACACTGTGACAAATTTTTTCTCGTTATGTGTGTTTTATTTATACTTCGTGACGGATCACTAGAAATGGGATTTTTTGAGGCATAGACTATTTTTTAAAACTAGGATTCTTGATGAACTTGACCAAACTGCTTCCAAGGGGTTCCACTAATTTTCATACCCACCAAAAATGGATACATTGCAATGTGTTTCCCTGAATCCTTACTAGAATTCCCTTTACATTTCCCCCAGTCTGTGGTGCCCACATAGCTTTGGAATGCTGCAATTGATGACTGATGGATTCACCTTAAGTAAAAAGCATCAGTTAGATCTTCCGCTCTACACTTGACCTTACCTTTATTTTATTGAACACTACTCCCGCTACACCCTCTCCGGGCTCCAGCCAAACAGCCTGCTGTCGCTCCCTGAAGACACAACAGTCAGCTTTTGCTTCTGACAGGTCCTCTGCATGGGACGGTATTCCATACCCATCTCTGCCTGTCAAAATCCTAGCGTACCTTAAGGTTCACCTCAAACGATAATCATCCTAAAGCCCGTCTTAAGCCACGAAAGTAAATAAAATCTCTTCTCTCTGTGAACACTTAATACATTTGTTAAGAGACATTTTGCTCCCATTTTCTCTTTGTAGATCAGATATGTAATTGTATAGTGACTTTTTCCTCAGTCTGTAATTCATTAAGTAATAAATAATAAGTAATAAGCACATTTTTCTAATCAAGAAACCTAGGAGATATTTCATTCAACCTATTCCCTCTCCCCAAAATAATACCGAAATTTTAAGATAGAATACTTTTCAAATATTTTAATAAATAATTTACCCTTATGAGAGACATGCTTTTATTTAAGGCTTTGGATGTTAAGTTTTAGAATCTACATATTATACACAAGCCTACCTTGTTTTATTGCTCTTCACTTTACTGCAGATAGAACAGAAAATGCATTTTTTATAAATTGAAGGTTTGTGGCAACACTGCGCCCAGCAAGTCCAACAGCACCATTTTTCCAACAGCATTTGCTCGCTTCTTGTCTTCGTGTCAGATTTTGATAATTCTTACAATATTTCCAACTGTTTCATTATTATTATATTTATGGTGGTCTGTGATCATGATCTTTGACGTTACTATTGCAATTGTCTTGTGGCACCATGAACCTCACTCACATAAGATGGAAAACTTGGGCTCCCCTGGTGGTGCAGTGGTTAAGAATCCGCTTGCCAATGCAGGGGACACAGGTTCGAGCCCTGGTCCAGGAAGATCCCACATGCCGCGAAGCAGCTAAGCCAGTGCACCACAGCTACTGAGCCTGTGCTCTAGAGCCTGTGAGCCACAACTACTGAAGCCTGCATGTCACAACTACTGAAGCCCACGTGCCACAACTACTGAAGCCCGCGTGCCTAGAGCCCGTGCTCCGCAACAAGAGAAGCCACCGCAGTAAGCCTGCGTGCTGCAATGAAGAGTAGCCCCCGCTCACCGCAACTAAAGAAAGCCCACACAGCAAGGAAGACCCAACATAGCCATAAATAAATAAATAAATAAATAAATAAATAAAAATAAAGTTCCCTTAAAAAAAGAACACTTGTCAAAAAAAAAGACGGCAAACTTAATCAATTTATGTTGTGTCTGTTCTGATTGCTCCATTTACTGGCCATTCCCCCATCTCTCGCCTCCTCAGGCCTCCCTGTTCCCTGAGACACAATAATACTGTGTCCAATAAAGGCCATACCTACTTGTTATGTGTTGTCTATGGCTGCTTTTACTCTGTCACACCAGAGTTGAGTAATTGTGACAGAAACCAATTGGCCAACAGAGCCCAAAATATTTATCATGTGGCCCTTTACACCTGGTATAAACTTGCAAATACATACTATTGTAACTGTTTAGCAGCATATGGTCCACAGTGAAGCCCTGCTGTTTTTAACTTCCTTAAAAATTATTGCAAAAACTTTTAGTCTATGCCTCATCACGTCCTCAGACCATGGTAAAACCCATCTTATTTTGTCCTCTTCCTCTTTTGCAAATATTGAACTCTGACTCTTGACACAGTGAAAACAAAATAGTATTGTTAACATCTTCTTAATTGCTAGGGAAAAGTTTAATTTCTTTGCTATTTGATAAAGATATAAATTTAGGGAAACTGTATCTAGAAATAAAGAAATGGGCCATTTAAGGAAAATCATATTTTATTAAATTTAACAATTTTTTGAAAAGCTCAGATTTCTACTTACCAGTTAGTGAAATCACAGAAGTCTTTGTTAACCCTGAGACAGAAGGTGTATATGCTGCTGTAGAACTTTTACTAGAAAAGAACATGATTTAGTTAAAATACAAGCATATGCTTCTTTCGATCCCAGTCATCTAGCACTAGGTCTTTCCTAATCTTTTTTTTAATGCTTTCCTCTACTTCTTATGAAACATGCTTGCTATTTTTATTTCTCATTTATTTTTTACACTCCATGCCTCACAATAATTACTTTGTCTTTAACTTAAAATCATCTCCTTAAACTTCTGCTACATCAAAATAACAGGTTTTCTATTGATGCTCAGCCAAAGCAGGTAATGTGGATAAAATTTTCCTGGAAATAACTTATCTTTAGTTCTAATCTCTCTTGTCCATCTTGAGATCACCCTATTGGCTAGGAACTTAAGAAGGATCTACCAATAATGTCCAAAAACATAGCTGAAAATCTAGAATAAGCTTTTTATTCAATCTTTTATAAAAAGATAAAAATAATAAAAGAAAAACATTTTTCCCATAACATGTTATATTTTTGATAAATAGTTTTGAAGACATTTATGTTCCCTTAAAATTACTTCACTTGCCGCTTGATATACAGCTGTTATATACTATATGTGTACAACATACATAAAATTCATGGTCATTTAATTTATGCTGATTCTCCCCTAATCTTAACTGTTTATAATTTTGTGTTCTGGGCCAAAAGGGAGACTACACATTCATCTACCATCAGGAGAACTGTGTTGTCACCACTTTACCACAGAAACAGGCCAGTGGCTTCTTTATGGACAGAAACAACACTAGCTGCAAACAGATGTCCACATCCATTTAGTAAATGGGGCACGTTCATACCCATTTAGAAGTTCTGTGGCATAGGTGATATAGCATAAACAATACACGGATTCCATGATGTTGTTATAAAGCATCAGGGCAGTAGTCTTCCTAGAATTCCAGGATACCTATTTCTTATGCAAATTCGTAGACTACTTTTTTTTTTAACATGAAAACTTTATAGAAGATAACTTAGAAATTACTGACCTATAAAAACCTAAAAAATAATCCTGATTTTATTTAATAATTCATTGAACTATTTAATAATTCAATTCATTTCACATAAAGATGTATGACTATAAGATGAAAATTAAGTCAGAACACGACCCATATATATGCTGTCTACAAGAGACTGACTTCAGACCTAGGGACACGTACAGACTGAAAGTGAGGGGATGGAAAAAGATATTCCATGCACACAGAAATCAACAGAAAGCTGGAGTAGCAATATTCATATCGGACAAAATCAACTTTAAAATAAAGAATGCTACAAGAGACAAGGAAGGACACTACATAATGATCAATCCAAGACGAAGATATAACAATTGTAAATATTTATGCACCAAACATAGGAACACCTCAATACATAAGGCAAATGCTAACAGCCATAAAAGAGGAAATCGACAGTAACACAATAATCGTGGGGGACGTTAACACCCCATTTATACCAATGGACAGATCATCCAGACAGAAAATTAATAAGGAAACACAAGCCTTAAATGACACATTAGACCAGATAAACTTAATTGATAATTATAGGACATTCCAACTGAAAGCAGCAGAATACACTTTCTTCTCAAGTGCACACGGAACATTCTCTAGGACAGATTACATCTTGGGTCACAGATCAAGCCTCAATAAATTTAAGAAAACTGAAATCATATCAAGCATCATTTCAGACCACAATGCTATGAGATTAGAAATCAACTGCAGGAAAAAAACTGTAAAAAACACAAACACATAGAAGCTAAACAATATGTTATTAAATAACCAATGGATAACTGAAGAAATCAAAGAGGAAGTCAAAAAATACCTAGAAACAAATGACAACGAAAACATGACGACCCAAAACCTATGGGATACAACAAAAAGCAGTTCGAAGAGGGAAGTTTATAGCAATACAATCTTACTTCAAGAAACAAGAAAAATCTCAAACAACCTAACCTTACACGTAAAGCAACTAGAGAAAGAAGAACAAACAAAACCGAAAATTAGTAAAAGAAAAATCATAAAGATCAGAGCAGAAGTAAACGAAATAGAAATGAAGAAAACAACAGCAAAGATCAATGAAACTAAAAGCTGGTTGTTTGAGAAGATAAACAATATTGATAAACCTTTAGCCAGACTCATCAAGAAAAAAAAGGGAGAGGACTCAAATCAATAAAATTAGAAATGAAAAAGGAGAAGTTACAACTGACACCGCAGAAATACAAAGGATCATAAGAGACTACTACAAGCAACTATATGCCAATAAAATGGACAACCTGGAAGAAATGGACAAATTCTTAGAAAGGTAAAACTTTCCAAGACTGAACCAGGAAGAAACAGAAAATATGAACAGACCAATCACAAGTAATAAAATTGAAATTGTGATTAAAAATCTTCCAACAAACAAAAGTCCTGGACCAGATGACCTCACAGGTGAATTCTATCAAACATTTAATGAAGAGCTAACATCCATCCTTCTCAAACTCTTCCAAAAAATTGCAGAGGAAGGAACACTCCCAGGCTCATTCTACGAGGCCACCATCACCCTGACACCAAAACCAGACAAAGATAAGATATCACGAAAAAGAAAATTACAGGCCAATATCACTGAGGAACACAGACACAAAAATCCTCAACAAAATACTAGCAAACAGAATCCAACAACACATTAAAAGGATCATACGCCATGAACAAGTGGGACTTATCCCAGAGATACTAGGATTCTTCAATATATGCAAATCAATCAATGTGATATACTATATTAAAAAATTGAAGAATAAAAACCATATGATCATCTCAATAGATACAGAAAAGGCTTCTGACAAAATTCAACACCAATTTATGATAAAAACTCTCCAGAAAGTGGGCATAGAAGGAACCTACCTCAACATAATAAAGGCCATATACGACACATCCACAGCAAACATCATTCTCAATGGTGAAAAACTGAAAGCATTTCCTTTAAGTTCAGGAACAAGACAAGGATGTCCACTCTTGCCACTATTATTCAACATAGTTTAGAAAGTCCTAGCCACGGCAATCAGAGAAGAAAAAGGAATAAAAGGAATCCAAATTGGAAAAGAAGTAAAACTGTCACTGTTTGCAGATGACATGATACTATATTTAGAAGCCACCAGAAAACGAGTAGAGTTTTCCAATGAATTTGGTAAAGTTGCAGGATACAAAATTAATACAAAGAAATCTCTTGCATTCCTATACACTAACAATGAAAAATCAGAAAGAGATATTAAGGAAACAATCCTATTTACCATTGCAACAAGAGAATAAAATACCTAGGAATAGACCTACCTAAGGAGACAAAAGACTTGTACTCAGAAAACTATAGGATACTGATGAAAGAAATCAAAGACGACACAAACAGATGGAGAAACATACCATGTTCTTGAATTGGAAGAATCAATACTGTGAAAATGACTATACTTCCCAAAGCAATCAACAGATTCAATGCACTCCCTATCAAATTACCAATGGCACTGTTCACAGAATTAGAACAAAAAATTTTACAATTTGTATGGAAACACAAAAGATCCTGAATAGCCAAAGCAATCTTGAGAAAGAAAAACAGAGCTGGAAGATCAGGGTCCCTGACTTCAGACTACACTACAAAGCTACATTCATCAAGACAGTATGGTACGAGCACAAAAACAGAAAAATAAATCAATGGAACAGGATACAAAGCCCAGAGATAAACCCACACACCTATGGTCACCTAATCCATGACAAAGGAGGCAAGAATATACAATAGGGAAAAGACAGTCTCTTCAGTAAGTGGTGCTGGGAAAACTGGACAGCTACATGTAAAAGAATAAAATTAGAACACTTCCTAACACCACACACAAAAATAAACTCAAAATGGATTAAAGACCTAAATGTAAGGCCAGACACTATAAAACTCTTAGAGGAAAACATAGGCAGAACACTCTGACATAAATCTCAGAAAGATCTTTTTTGACCCACCTCCTAGAGTATGAAAATAAAAACAAAAATAAACAAGTGGGACCTAATTAAACTTAAAAGTTTTTGCACAGCAAAGGAAACCATTAACCAAAAGAAAAGACAACGCTCAGAATGGGATAAAATATTTTCAAACAAAGTAACTGACAAGGGATTAATCTCTAAAATATATAAACAGCTCGTGCAGTTCAATATCAAAAAAAAAAAACAACCCAATGAAAAAATGGGCAGAAGACCTAAATAGACATTTCTGCAAAGAAGACATACAGATGGCCAAGAAACACATGAAAAGGTGCTCAACGCCACTAATCATTAGCGAGATGCAAATCAAAACTACAATGAGGTATCACCTCACACCAGTCCGAATGGCCATCATCAAAAAATCTACAAAGAAAAATGCTGGAGAGGATGTGGAGAAAACGGAACTCTCCTACACTGCTGGTGGGAATGTAAATTGGTACAGCCACCATGGAGAACACAATGGAGGTTCCTCAAAAGACTAAAAATAGAATTACCATATGACCCAGCAATCCAGCTCCTGGGCATATACCTGGAGAAAACCATAATTCAAAAAGATACATGCACACCAATATTCACTGCAGCACTATTTACAACAGCCAGGACATGGAAGCAACCTAAATGTCCATCAACAGAGGAATGGATAAAGAAGATGTGGTACATATAGACAAGGGAATATTACTCAGCCATAAAAAGGAACAAAATAGTGCCATTTGCAGAGGCATGGATAGACCTAGAGACTGTCATACAGAGTGAAGTAAGTCAGAAATAGAAAAAGGAACATTGTATAATATCACTTATAAGTGGAATCTAGAAAAATGGTACAGATGAACTTATTTGCAAAGCAGAAATAGAGACACAGATGTAGAGAACAAACTTATGGATACCAAGGGGGAAGGGAGGTCAGGATGAATTGGGAGATTGGGATTGACAATAAACACACTACTATGTATAAAACAGATAACCAATGAGAACCTACTGTATAGCACAGGGAAGTCTACTCAATGCTCTGTGGTGACTTAAATGGGAAGGAAATCTAAAAAAGAGGGGATATATGTATACGTATAACTGATTCACTTTGCTGTACAGCAGAAACTAACACAACATTGTAAAGCAACTATACTCCAATAAAAATTAATTAAAAAATAAAATAAAATAAAAATTAAGTCAAAATGTGAGTAGCTGACAGATCATACCCAGCACACTTGTCTAAGTTGCCGTATTTTGCATGAAAAGCTTGATTATTAAAAGACTGGCTTCGAATCAATTTGGATTTCTTGATTTCTTTGCCTAGAGTAACAAGCAAAAGGAAAATGCAATTGTTTAGTTCATCAGTTCATCCTTAGCTGCCCCAGCCCCATTTCCTCTCCAACTCCCACAATTTTCAGTAAAACACTGACAGGTGTAGCTTCCTTTCCTTAGCTTGACCTGACTGGTGTATCTCTTACCCCTACTGCCCATTAAGAACCACCAAAACAGCTAACAGTAAAAGGCAAAAGATGCCTTCAAATGATATATCTCATCTCACGGAGTGACTTCCCTGTAATTATTGTTTAGGAAAGGAAAAAAGGAGACACAAAAACAAGTTTCTTACTTGTGGATGGGGTGCCAGAAGAGGGTCCAGGGACAGAAATGGGGATGTTCTTGGGCAGAGTTGTTGGTGTCTTGGTGTCTCTACCTAAAACAAACTCTGATTTAAGTGCTATAATTTCCTCTGAGTTTTTATTAATCTCCATACACATACAAGGCAATGCAGAGAATACGAATCACTATCCCTAGTGAAGCAACACTCTCTTCCAAATCTTACTTTTTATATATTTAAATATTTCAATCTTAGTTATTCAGTGATCAATTTTGCAATCTTATTGCTGTTACCAAACTTCAAAGTTTCCTTTGGAGGATCTGAACCTCCACATTGATCCTCACCATTTATTCATGTACTCCTAAACCTATATCACAGTTAGCAGCCAATTTTTGAAAACAACTTTGATAAATGAAAGAAAGTGAAGTGATTTTTCATATTAAATTAAAAACTAAGCATGGTCTCTCAGCACGCTAGGATGCAACATCAGTTGGGTACCTTGGTGATAAAGACATGCGAAAACTACTTACGTTTCTTTTCAAAGGTTTTATCACTCATGGGCCTTCCATCATTTTGTTGCTTTTCTTTTTCTAATTGTTCCTATTAATAAAACAGTATCTTAGCATTAAAGGTAAGCATTAGATTTAGAAAATTGTTCTAATCAGAAATTACTCTAAGCTTTAGAGGCTCAGATACAGTTCACAAAAATACATAACGGAAGTAATTTGTTTTTCCAAATTAGTGTCTAAAGAAGTCACAGTTCTTTCAGATTTGTGTTTTTTTTAACATCTACAGAATTGTGCCCTTGGAGGCTTGTCAAACTAAAACAATGAGTTTAGTATCATTGTTGTGCTGAGCCGTTAATTTCTACAACGTATTTACCCATTCTCATCAGCAAAATGTGTTACTACTGGCCCTTTCCATTTCTGACTGATACGTGGCAAAATAATGTTCTTCTTTTAAAAGACTGAGAGAAAAAGAAATGATCTTTTCGATATTATTTAAATGTTCTATTGAAGTATAATACACATAGAGAAGGTGCACAAATATAAGTGTACAGCTCAATAAATTTTCCCAAAGTGAACACACCCATATAATCAGCTCCCAGCCCAAGAAACAAAATGTTACCCAAACTCAAAGAGTTCTTTATCCCAACAGAATAGCCAAGAAAAATCAATAAACATATCAAGTTCTGAACAAACATGGCATAACCGACATGTACAGAACACTACAATCAACACTGGAGAACATACATTCTTTTCAAGTGCATGTAAAATAAAAAGGCAGAGAAAATACGCAAGATAAAAAATTTTCCACATAGAACTGGACTGCATAAAAAACTATTAAATAAAAATTCTAAAACTGAAAATAAAACATGCAAAACTGAAAAATATCACCAAGTGGGCTTAACAGTGGTGTTACCTGCGTCATCTTTTCCTCTACTATCTCGATCATATTAATCACAGTTGTCTTGAAGTCCTTGTCTGCTAACTCTAATATCAGGATCATCTGTGGGTCTTTTTCTATTCTCTGATCTTTGTCTTGGGTTTATTAGGTCATTAAGTCCTAAAATTTTTTAGAGTCTGCTTATTCTCTACATCTTCTACCACTGGCAATCCTGAACTCTAATCTTTGGCTTAGACTGCTGAAATAATGCAATTTGCTTTTCAGAGGATTTCCACTTAAGTGTTTAATCTCACAGCATAATTCTCTGCAGAAAAATAGACAATATAAAATATCAGAATTTTAGGACTGACAGATAGAGTAATGGACATTTTACTATCAGTGGAGAGGCTCAGCAGCCAAATGCAGAGGGCAGGAAAAGAACTGGTGACACTGAAGATGGATCGACAGAAATTATTCACTCTGAGGAGCAGAGTTTAAGGAAAAAAAAAAAAAAGAAAGATAGAACAAAGCCTCATGGACCTGTGGGATAGTATCAAAAGATTTAACATATGTGCAATTGGAGACCCAGAGGTGTAAGAGTGAGGAACTGGGACAGAACATATATTGAAACAAATAATGGCTCAAACCTTCCCAAATTTGGGAAATGACACTCATTTACAGATTCAGGAAGCTCAGCAAATCCGAGACAGAACAAATTTGAAGCTAATCATGCCTAAAAACATCACAAGCAAACTGCTAAAGATAAAAAAGAATAGAAAAAAATCTTGGAAGTTGACAGAGACAAACAACATTATATAGAGAAGAATAATAATTCAAATGAGAACAGATATTTTATCAGATGCTATGGAGACCACAACACAGACAGAAACACTTCTTAAAGTACAGTATAAAAAAGGCTGTAAACCCAGAATTCTGTATCCAATAAAAATATCCTTTAGAGAGAAAGGCACAAATAAGGCATTCTAGATAAAGGAAAACGAAGATAATTTGTTACAAAATACTTGCACTCCGAGAACTTCCAAAGAAAGTTCTTCAGGCTGAAGGGAAAAAATAAGAGGGACATTTGGGTCCTAAGCAATGAATGAAGAGCACTGGAAATGGTAAACATCTGAGTAAACACACAGGTTTACTCTCTTAAGTTCTTCAAGATACATATGACGACTTAAAGCAAAAATTATCACACTGACTGGTGGGGTTTTCAGTGCAGATGTAATTCACATGACAAGTGTAACATAAAGAACAGTATGGAGCAGGTAAAGGGTTCTGTATCACTGTTAAAGAAAGTGGTACAATATTAACAATATAAAAGGTTAGGTATGTCTACTGTAATCTAGAGAAAACACCAAAAAGCAATTCAAAAAACAAAAGGGGGGGGGGAGAAGAGACAGAGAGAAACACCAATCACTAAGATAAAAATATAAAAGGGGGGCATCCCTGGTGGCGCAGTGGTTGAGAGTCCGCCTGCCGATGCAGGGGACGCGGGTTTGTGCCCCGGTCCGGGAGGATGCCACATGCCGTGGAGCGGCTGGGCCATGGCTTCTGAGCCTGTGCATCCGGAGCCTGTGCTCCGCAACGGGAGAGGCCACAGCAGTGAGGGGTCCACGTACCGGGGAAAAAAAAAAATATATATATATACACACACATATATATATATATATATATATATATATATAAAAGAGGGTATCACCATAGATTCTATATACATTAGAAGGATAATATAAGAATATTATAAACAACATATGCCAACAAATTTGACAGCTTAGAGGACACGGACAAATTGGGGAGGGGAAGCAACTTATCAAATTGACAAAAAAGAAAGAAAATCTGAATAGTATTATAGCTATTAAAGTAATTGAATGAATTATCAAAATCCTTCCAAAATGAAAACTTTGAGTCTTGATAGTTTCACTAGTGAATTCTATCAAACACTCAAGGAAGGAAAAAAAACAATTTTATACAAAATTTGTCAGAAAATAGAGGAAGTGGTAATACTATCCATCTCATTTTATGAGGCCAGAATAACTCTAATACCAAATTTAAAAGACCCAAGAAATGACCCCAAAAATTATAAACCAGTTCCCACTATGAATTTATGAATACAAAGGCAAAATTCCTTTAAATAAATTAGCCAAGCATCCAACAGCGGAGAAAAGGACAATATATCATCACCAAATAGAGTTTATCTCCAAAATATAAAATCGGTTTACCATTTGAAAAATCAATGTAACTCAGTGTTTTAACACAATGAAAGTAGAAAAACAAATATCATTTCAGGAAATGCAGAAACAGCATCTGGCAAAATTTAACAATCACTCATAAAAACTCTCAGCAGACTAGGAATAGAAGCGATAAAGGGCATCTATATAAAACCTATTGGTAACGCCATACCTAATGATGAAAGATTGAACTGCTTCCCCCTAAGGTCAGTAAAAAGACAAAGATGCCTACTTGCATCACTTTTATTAGTCAGAGGTCTCTTATTATACTGGAGGTCCTGGACCTTTTAATACGACAAAAAGAAAGAAATAAAAGGTACAAACACTGAACAGGAAGAAGTAATCCTACTGTACTAAAAGATGACATAATGGCTCAGGTAGACTCATGTCCTATTAAATCTAAAAACCAACTTCTACAACAAATAAGCAAACTTAGCACATTTTCAAAATACAAGGTTAATATACAAAAATCAATATTATTCTTAAACTCCAGCAACAAAACACTGGAAAGTAAAACTTTAAATTACAATTCCATTTATAATGCCAAGACACGTAATATACTAGATATAAATCTAACAAAAGACTGCCTTGAACTCTACACTTAACTCTACCAAAACTAAGAAGACTAAATAAATGAAGTGGTAGACAATGTTCATGGATTGGAAGACTTAATTGTTAAGATGGCAATTCTCCAAATTGACCTACAGATCAATGCTAATTAACACAATCCTAACTAAAATTCCAGCAGGCTTTTTATAGGAATTGATAAACTGATTCTAAACATTGTATCAAGATGAAAAGGGCCTCTACTGGCCAAAGCAATTTTTTAAAAAGTTGGAAAAGTTACCCTACCTGATTTTAAGAATTACTATAAAGTAATAGCGATCAAGATAGTTTGGAATTGCCAAAAAGATAAACCTATAAATCACTGCAACAGAATGGGAGTTAAGAAACAGACATATGTATGTATGGACAACTGATTGTTTTTACAAAGGTGCTAAGGCAATCCAATGGAAGTAAAGTTTTCAATAAATGGCATTAGAATAATTGCTCATTGAGATGGAAAAAATAAACATATATAAAAATTAACTTGAAATGAATCATAGACCTAAATGTAAAACCTAAAACTAAAATTCCTAGAAGAAAACACAGGAAAAAGTCTTTATAATTTGGGGATAGACAAAAGGCTCTTAGAATAAAAAAGCATGAACTATGCTAAAAGAAAAAAAGGATAAGTTGGACTTCATCAAAATTAAAAACTTCTTCTCGTCCAAAGACACCATGAAGCACAGACTCCAAGAAAATATTCATAAAATGTATCTCTGACAAAGGAGTTGTATTCAGAGTTTATAAAGAACTCTCACAACTCAATAAGAAGATAAACAAAAATCACTTTAAAATCTGAAAAGAGACTTCATCAACTAAGATATAAGGATGGCCAATACACAAAGGAAAAGATGCTCAGCCTCCTTAGGCATCAGGGATAAGCAATTTGAGATAACATTACATACCCACCCTCTCGAGCATTAGAGAGGATACGGGGTAACCGAAAATCTCCACCACAGCCAGTGGGAATGCAAAACGGCACAGGCACTTTGTAAAACAGTCTTTGTTTTTAAGTTAAGTGTAGTTTACCATACGATCCAGCCATTCCATTCCTAAGTTATTTCCCCAAGAGAAATGAAAACTTATGTCCACTCAAAGACTTCTTCACTAATGTTCCCAAGCTAGAAGTAACCCAAATGTCCGTTAAGACGTGGATAAACACGTTGTGGTATATCCGCAGTATGGACTACTACTCAGAGATAAAAAGTAATGACCTCTTTATATGCACAAAAACATGGATGAATCTCAAAGTAATCATGCTGATGGAAAGAAGCATGACCCAAAAAGGTACTAACATATGATTCAATTTATATAAATTCTAAAAAATGCAAACTAATTTACAGTGACAGAAACTAGATTAGTGGTTGCTAGGGACTAGAGTAGAAGACGTGAATCACTAAGGGGGCACAAGGAAGTTTTTGAAGGAATGGCAACGTTTGGTATTTTATATTCTGGTTTCATGGATATGTCTATATGTCAAATTGCACACTTTAAGTATTTGCTGTTAATCATAAGTCAATCATACTTCAATAAGGTAGTTTGTTTTTTTTTAAAGGCTCTCAAATGTAGTTTTCCTTGCAATTCATAAAAGAACATATTTCAAAAGGTCAGGATTCTTCTTTAGTCATTTAGGGAAAATAAAAGTAGTATGAAACTGAAAGAAATTATTGATTAGATTTAATAACAAAGCACAGTTAATACTGGTCAGAAAAGAGTACGTGTGTGTGTGTGTGAAAACATACCATTTCCAAAAGAAGTAGCTCTTCTCTTTCTTTCTCTTGATCCAACAAATCTTTTTCATAAAATTTTTTCTGAAACTAAGTTTAAAGTTTAAAATGAAATTGTGAAACATTAATGATGAGTCTCTGCCAATTTTTAAATATTCCTTTCAACATAAGGTAAAGAGAGTGTACTCACAGCGTCCATGGACATTTCCATTCTGTCCAACTCTAACACAGTCTGCAAAGAAAATGTTTTAAATTATTCAACAGTAATTAAATTAAATCAACTAATCATTTCTCAGAAAGACTCCTTTTCCAGAGGGAGGATCAAAGAAGAGACTTCTCCACTATGTGAAAGGCTAAATTAGGAAGTCTCTAAAGTTCTTCCCAACTCTATGTTGTGTTTTTAATCAACCTCTATATATTAACACCAAGATCCACTTAAACTTTTAAAAGTTTTCAACTTAAGAAAAGCAAGTGTAGGGCTTCCATGGTGGAGCAGTAGTTAAGAATCCACCTGCCAATGCAGGGGCCACAGGGCCCCTGGGCTGGGAAGATCCCACATGCCGCGGAGCAACTAAGCCCGTGCGCCACAACTACTGAGCCTGCGCTCTAGAGCCCGCGAGCCACAACTACTGAAGCCCACGCGCCTAAAGCCCGTGTTCGACAATAAGAGAAGCCACCGCAATGAGAAGCCTGCGCACCGCAACAAAGAGTAGCCCCCACTCACCACAACCAGAGAAAGCCCGCGCACAGCAACAAAGATCCAACTCAGCCAAAAATAAATAAATTAATTACATTAAAAAAAGAAAAGAAAAGCAAGTGTAGAGGATTGTTTTAAATACTAAACACATGCAATTTAGTTTCTAATAACTTCCTGTGCCACTCTTTTCTGAATCTTCAGAAATACAATATAATTTTTGAATTTTTTAAAAAAACTTTTAGCTAAATATATACAAAGCTAGGTATCATTGGGCTTAATATCCTTAGTTCCTTGCCACAGAAACTTTTGATTATTATGACATTTTAACCAATAGAAAAAACTTTACTCTGAAAGCATTCTCTTAATTTAGTATTTGTCTTTTCAAATACATTGGTCTGAAATAAATTATTTCAATCAAACAATGAATGGCCCATCTAATCCAGGGTTCTGTCTCTGATAGAGGACCGTACATTTTTACAGGAGTAACTCTGATGGCCAGGATAAAGTACATTTATTCATATGCCCAAAGCTATCCATTGCAAACATAATATTTATTTGAAGTTTTATGTTTATGCTGAAATTTATGAAAATGTTATAATTTATGGCATGAAATAGCCCTTTTCAATGAAATTACTTTTCATCTTAAAAAACTGACTATTTCATTTTTATCCCAAAGCTTTGAACAGCTAGCTTCCTGAGAGGTTCCCATACCAATACATCAGTTTGATAAACATTATACTATAGAATTTTCATGGGACAGACTGACTTCCTCACGTGATACGTTCTTAAAATAAGGGCTGTACTACAGAAAAGTCCATTGAAGGTTAATAATCTATCAATTTAATTCTATCATTTTTGCCCCTATTTATAGGGTTAGTTTGAGTTACCTCTTCAGTTAATAAATTCTCTCAAAAAAGTAACTGTCTCACGTTTACTATTTTGAAAGTTAGTTCCATTGCTTACACTTCTGTAATTAAACGGTAAAGACAGAAACAAATGTTATGTGTATCTATGTTTTGAGATTTAGATGCATGTCCAGACTCTGGGTATTTCTGATTATTTCAGTTAATGAAAGAAGAATTTACATTTCAGTAAAATAAAATTATACTAATTAATACTACGTTATCAAATCACTTTATTAAAAAGTTCCTGGGGCTTCCCTGGTGGCGCAGTGGTTGGGAGTCCGCCTGCCGATGCAGGGGCGCGGGTTCGTGCCCCGGTCCGGGAGGATCCCGCGTGCGGCGGAGCGGCTGGGTCCGTGGGCCATGGCCACTGGGCCTGCGCGTCCGGAGCTTGTGCTCCGCAACTGGAGAGGCCACAACAGTGAGAGGCCCGCATACCACCAAAAAAAAAAAAAAAAAAAAAAAAGTTCCTTATGCAACATCTGGCAATGATCTCTAGGGGAAAAAAAAAAAAAATCAAAGGACTCTTTTTGTTTTCCTCACCATCGACACCAAGTTACTTAACACATTAATAAATTAACTTCTCTCACTACAAATAAATGCTCAAAAACTATGTGTCCTGAACTTCACATTCAGATTCATAAAAGTAATGATTGTTTTCTTGAATTTTATTTTATTTTTTTATACAGCAGGTTCTTATTAGTCATCCATTTTATACACATGAGTGTATATACATGTCAGTCCGAATCTCCCAATTCATCACCGTAAAAGTAATGATTTTCATTTGACATAACCTTATAAAAATATTATATACTCAACCAAAAGGTTTTGAAGACTATAAAGTATTTTAAGGTTTGACTTCACTAACCCAAATGTTTACTGTGTTAGAGTTCCAATATTGCCAAACAATCCATATAAGATCACACGCTAAAACGAAACAAACAAAAACCCGTAAGACACATGTTACATAATTGAAAAGCGCTAGGGATCTATATTCAGCCCTGGCTCTGCCACTTACCAAGAAGATCTTAAGCAAACACTTGAACATTTCTAGGTCTCGAGCTTCTGCAAAGTCCAACAGATCACTGAAGGCCCTTCCAGCCCTTTCAGGGCTAAGTTTCTATCAAATGTGACTTTCCCTATTATACCAACAAAGTTTTCCCAATTCTAATCACTTATAAAGAGTCTGGTGAATGAAGTACTCATTCTTTATTAGCTGAACAGTATTTACTGAGTACCTAAAATGTAAGCTCTCTCATAGAGCTTATATCACCAGTAATAAAAGATTAATGTCTCAGTGCCCTCTAGAAGGAACTTTCATACATCAACCAAATCAGTTACTAATTCTTACTCCTCTAGCAGTGATAGAAGGATTTTAACATATTGCTATCCCATCAAGCTAAGACAGTGAGGCTGTGATGAACACTGCAAGAAAGGCAAATGTCGTGGCAAGAGGGACGCTTACTCTTTTCACAGTGGCCAGAACATCTTTATCTTTTTCTTGACAGAGGAGTTTTCTCACACACATTTCTAACTGTTGAAGTAGATGTTTATCTGCAGGGATCTTCAGGGTAGATTTCACTTTGGGCAACAAGTAGCAAAGTTTCATTCTGCAATAAATTGACAGTATTAACTTGTAAGTGAATTTAATAACTAAGAATGACAGTCACATGAAATTGAAAGAAAACTCAAGCTTTAGCTAGCCTGAGAATTTCTTATGCAACAAATGTCTATGCAGGGTCTATGATGAGTCAAGCGTTCATCATTCTGGATGCTGTGATAACGCAGTGGAGAAAACCAACAAAATTCTCTGCTGTCACAGAGCTTACGTTCTAGTACACGGGTAGGGAGAGAGGATAAACAAATATGTAAAATGTCTGTCAAACAGTGGTAAATGCTGCAGAGAAAAATAAAGCAGGGAAAGACGACAAAGGAGTACAAGGAGGGGGATTACAAGTTCAAACCAGGTGGTCAGGGAGGCTTTTAGTCAAGATTTCACTGAAAAGATGACATTTAAGCAAAGAATTAAAGTAAATTAGGGACTAAGCCTTGTGACTATCTAGAGAAAACCACTACAGTTAAGAGCAAGTGCCCCCTCAGGGGAGCTTGCCTTAGAAGTTGTCCCAATTAACAAATTGGCCAAAACTGGCAAACTGGCTAGCACGGCTAGAACAGAGCAAAAACGAAATCAGCTGGAGGCCTCAGAGTGAAATAGGAGGCCAGTTCATCCGGGGCCTTGCAGGTCACGGTTTGGGGACCGGCTTTCATTTTGAGAGCAATGAGAAGCCACGGAGGGTTTTGCACAGCCGAGTGAAATGATGTGACTTAACGTTTGGAAAGTATCATCTGGCTACTGTATTGAGATTAGACTGTAGGTGGTCAAGGACAAAAGGGACACGGGGTGGCAGGGGGCTCTTTCAGTAACTCAGGCAAGAGATGATGGTGGCTTGAACCAGAGTGGCAGCAGTGAGGTGGTGGGAAGTGGTTTGATTCTGAATATATTTTACAAGCGGCAGGATGTGCTGAGGGCTTGGAAGTGGAGTGACAGAAAGGAAGTCACGGCTCTGACCTGAACAAGTGGCAAGACGAAATGGTTATTTACTGAGACGGAGAAGACTGCAGAAGGAGCAAGTGCAGGTGAGGAAGATGGGGATTAACTGGACAGATGAAGTCTGAGGAGCCTGTTAGATAGTCGATGGAAATCCTAGTGGGCAGTTGGCTCAATGAGTCTTCTGACCAGGGTGGATGTCCATGCTGGAGATTTGCAGTCAGGAATCTTCAGCACACAGGTGATGCACAAGCCATGAGACTGGAGAATCACCCAGGCAAGTGAGTGCAGTTTGAGAAGAAGAGATAAAAGGAGAGCATCTACAGCACCACCACAGTCTAAATGGGGCTGATAAAGAAGCAACAAGCAAACTGAAGAATTCCAGACAGGTGAAAGGAAATCCGGGAAAGTATAAGAAAACCCAACCAACCAACCAACCAAACAAACAAAAAAACTTCCTAGGAAAAGGTGGTGCAGGAAATGTTCTGCTTTGCTAAGCTAAAATTCTACTGCTTTGCCAGGGCTGGTTGTCTAACTTGGGGCTGCTGTCTTCACTCATTCATTCATTCATTCATTCATCTAAGAGCTCTCCAGATACTATTTTTTTATTTCTATGCCAAACCTTGAGACAACTAAGTCCCGTTCCTGGAGTTCCCAGGATACCTTCTCAGCTGAGCCCTCAGTTGAGGATTCTTATACAACAAAATCTGCTTTTTATTCAACTAAAAAGTCAAAAGAAGCTCCTCCTCTAGAATTTTCATCTCTGTACATAGCAACAATAGTCCCAAACTTATTCAGCTCTCACCACGGATACTGCTAAGCATGGTAATGCTTTCTCTAATTAAGGGGTCCCAATTACCCCAGAGAGCATTGTTTTCATTTCTGGCAACTGAAGAGAAGGCTCCTTTGAATACCAATGGTCTTTTTCTAGCCTTGGTATTGTCTAGACTCAATGAATTTAAATTTTAAACATTCACTTAAGGAAAAACAATCAACAGTCCACGCACACTTCATTCTTTATAACCCAAGGCAGACCTAGAAAACATACGTTCAACAGAAGCTACAGAAGCGTTAGCAGTGATTTATCTCTATGAGAATCCCGGGCCCAGGAGATTATAAAGATTTAGAGATTAGGGATCATAAATTCTTTATGTACACTACCTCAAGTATTTATTCTTCAGAACACCCCATGAATTAGGTACCACGGAAATTGATGCACAGAGAGGTTTTGTAAGTTGCCCAGACACATAGCTGGTGGAGAGGTGGAAATCAGCTCAGGGAGTATGGCTCCAAAAACTCTCCTCCTACCCTGCTCGATCCGGCCACTCTCGCCTGTCATGGCTTTCATTCTACCTGCACATTTCTAAAAGTGCTGAGCAAAGCCTTTCGTATCAAAAGCCAGTTAGTATGTGGTGCTGCTGGACCCATTTGTTAGGCTGGCAGTTGCCCAAGCAGGAGAGTGAGAACCAAGACAAACTGCTATACGATCATCTCTTACTCAGAAAAACCACCAAAATTCATAGAGCAATATTCATCTTCATCCGGTTTTTGAATTAACAGGTTGCTTTCCCTTAGAGTCAATGCTATGCTGTCAGTCACACTGACTCGAGTAGAGATGATTTCACTTCTTTTCAAATAATTTTTGGGAACTGCTTGATAAATGACAATTCAACACATTGGAAGCTATTTTTCTAGAATCACAACTTCAATTTGCAAAACGTTAACAATGCGGTTGGATCCCTTAGTTATTCACCAGGAGGTAAATTCTAAAGAATTATCAATGGGGTCTTTCAATTTACTTTAAATCACTTTAAATTTGCTTTAGATCTCAAGTCAAGGAAACCTCAGCTCTAGTTTGTAGAGCACAGGTAAGATGCACAAAATACTAAAGCCAATGCAGTGGTACTTTCTGTATTTTCTCACCCTAAAAAATACAAAACAAAACCAATGTCTAGATGTGTCCCCCTTAAATAATGCTCACAACATTCTTAGGCTGAACTTTTCAACATCTTTTGACAATTCTTCTTGGTATATTTTCTCTCAACAGCCATGCTATCAGTCTATGCTCATTGCCTGGCCAAGTCTTCCTGTTAAAAAGTATTAAATGGTTGCATGTTGTCTACAATGCACGTCAGTTTTTTATAAAAGATACAAATATGTCACACAGCATGAAACTAGCATGAACCATGGCTGGCATGTGGAAGCTCAGCAGGGAGCTCTGGAGTTCTGTTCAGGAAGTCTTGGCCAACTGACTGTGTCTCCTACAGATGAGTTCCTCAAGTTCAGAACAGAGGCATAGAGCACAAATATGAAATCTAATGGCTGAGGGTTTAAAATTCTCTTCAACTCATTATGCAATATACAAATAACTCAAACAGTATGCATGTGTGCTTAATGCCACTGAATTGTACAGAATAGTTAAAATGGTAAATTTTATGTTATGTATGTTTTACCAACCACAATTTAAAAAAATTAATATGCTTGTTTGGGGAGGAAAAAAAGGCAAAATGCATTTATTCTTTTTTTCAGTTTCCAAGCAAGCCATTTTCAGGCCCGTTTCATTTAACTTCACAGTTATTTAATCAACTCCAATTACCATTTACTGGATTTTGAAAATGTGAGACAGCTAAAAGCCCTGGAAACAGCCTTACTTCTCTGAATAAATGGGCCTGTAAAAATGGGCAGATCTTCTCCAAGCCAACTTTCAACTATTTTTTTCCTTTAGTCTTAGAAGATATAGATAAATTAATCACATCTACTCAATCTTCTCTTGATGCCAATGTGTGTATCCAAGTGGCTGGAGAAGCCTGCCAGTCTGACTGTGACTACTGCTATCAACCCAATAAACTAAAGACCTGAGACAGTGTTAAAAGATCACGCTTCCAGGTCCTACTGAGGCTCAGTTAAGTCTACCAAGAATTTCAAACCAAGTATAAATTCTTCACTTGATTATTTTTAATTGACTAAGAAAACGCTTTTGCATATATTCATCACAGTAGATAAATAAAAAATACAATTTTTTCAAATATTTTCTTGGATTGGTACCATACCTCACATTTGCTACTGGATCATGTGTCAGTTCAATAGCAGGTAGAAAGAAATATTTACAGAAAAATGATTTGGAAAAGATCTCTATAATAAATTCACAGGTATCCAAAAATCGGAGTCTATTCCAATAACTTTTTCCTTGGCCCAGTTCTAGAAACAACAACAAAAAATTATAAGTTTAATTTTTCCCACACAAAATTTCATGTGAAAAAAAATCACTAAGTCCATGACAATCTTTTTTATATCCACAATTTGTTTAGCAAAAACAAGAGATAAGGGGGAAAAAAATCATATTATATACCCCCAAATTAATAGCACCTGAAAAAACAGAAAAAATGTATTAAACATTGCATTCAGTTCCATGAGCAGTTATTAAATATTGAATGAACATATCTACTATTTTTTGATTACCCACCATGTGCTAAGTACTTTATACGTATTATCTCATTAAATCCTGAAAGTCAATCCAATGGGATGAGAATAAATTTATTCCTCCTAAAAGGTAAGGATACTGAGATTCAGAGAGGTTAAAGCCACAGAGCTGGAAAGTACAGACCTAGAATTCAAATGCAGGTCTGTATAACTTCAAAATCTTTAACCAATGAAATTAACTGTTTTCTTCTTCTCATTTCCTTAAAAATGCTTTGAAGGAAAATCATATGTAAACATGATATCACTGAAAATCATTCAGGTCGACGTTGAAAGGATAATTTTCTCTCCCTTATTACAGAAATGTTCAAAAGCAAAATTCTTAATATTTAAAACCAAATAGAATCTCCATTCAAAATAAAAGATTCTAAAGGTCAGGTCCTACCACCAGAAAAATGAAAACTGAATTAAAATGCAGAAAAAAAGGAAGATTAAAGTATATTGAGCATTATTTTTTCTTAAATGGAATTTTATGTACTCGAATTTTTTGAAAAGTGGTGATCCATACTTAAAATGGTAAACTCCAATAACCAGAAAAATTCCATTACCTGCCTGTGCTGGATAACAGAGTTTAATAAAAGCATTAAGACACTACAGTCAAAGCAAGTACACAATAATTAATTCACTAAGTATATATAGGTGTGCACCACTACTTCTAGAATTAACATTTTAACAAAAAGTTTTTGTCTTAATTTTAGCCCATAGCAAATTAAAATAAATTTGCATTTGTTAATTGACAATTTTTTAAGACATTATAAACCACCTCGGCTTACCAGATTCACATTCATGTGTACTATCAAGTCTATTCAAGGGAACAAAACTCACATTCTGTAATATTTAAAATAGGAACATAAAACAAATTATTAGATTCAAGGATAGCCTACTTATATATCTTAGTTCCAAATTGTATAAATCAGGATAGAAACTGGGCTTTCAACAATAAGTATACATATTTTAATTTCTCAAGTGTAGAAATTCACAAAAGGCAGCCTAGAGTAGTCATTACTCTCATTCATCCTGTCAAAGATTTCTAAAACAAGCCAAAAAAATTAGCCTACAAAACTCAAATGCAAATATATACCAACACTGGCCTAATTATTCATGGCAAAATGATACATAATATAAGTCAGATCTAACTAAGGCCAACCAATTTGTTTACTTTCTATTTTACAAAATGAGAGACAATGATTACTTACGTTCAATTAACTTTTGAATGACCTCGTGTCTCTGTTCTTGTTTACGATTATAACGTAGAAAAATGCACAGAGTTCGTGAAGCGGCCTTTTGGACAGGTAAGACATTCTTAAAGAGATAAGGAAGACAATTAAACCAGTCTAATAGTATATACTCTGAATAATGTGGCCCCATAAATCTATTTTAAGTTATTGACTAAAAGTAAAAGCAGTATTTCCTACCTCTCAAATCACTGTGGAAGTATCTTCATCATTTAATGTTACCATCGCTCAGGCAAATCAACTAATCTACCATCACACTACAAAGTTAATGCAATTTGGCAGTCATTTCCAAGTCATCCAGATTTGATTTATATTTGACTCTCATTTCCTTGCCACTTCATCTTAGGTGATATTCTCCCCAAATTATATCTCAACCACCTCTGGACCTTGTCACTCACTTATTCAACAAACATTTGTTAGAACATACCCTGTGTCAGGTATCTCACCAAAGATGTGCAACTTTTAAAATATAAACTCAGAGATCCCATGACCAGGTATATGTCAGATCCCTCTGGCTTAGTTATGCCTCTTCCACCTCAACGCCATTCTTGAAGGTCCCTGGTCCATGACACAGATAAAGCTTAGAACCCAAGGGACAACATACCAATTACTCTTACCAGTGTTTTAAACTCCTTTGTCCTTTGAATTTCTGTCACACCACTGGGCAGAACCTTAACTCTAAATGAATTCAACCATTCATCTTTACTGGATTTGGGTTCAAATGATGTATTAGAGAAAAATCTCTCAATCAGATATACTGTATCCAGTATAAATTCATGTTCACCATCTTGACTTACATATAAATATTATAACAATCAATTCTTGACGATTCAGACTATTATACTAGGATCCTTGAAATGTACATAAACAGAAATATCAGTGGAATTACAGAAAATGAATTTTAGATAAATGAACTAAATAAAAGGATGTTACTCTTTTCTTTCATTTTTTGTATACTAATAGAATTTCAAATGCATAAACACTAGTCATTTGAAATAAAAATAGTTTAAAATACGTGTATTTTATACCTCACAGTATAAGTTAATGTCTTTTGGGCCAGAAATCAAAGATAAAAGTAATTATATCAAAACAAGTAAAAGCCAGTTTAAAGAAGTCGTGACCACTTAAGCATGCGAATAATGACTGCAATTGATTAAAACATTATTTAATATAAAATGATGAGTCTAAAAGAAAGAGACAAAAACAAAATTCATTCATCATCATTGGAAGTGGCTACTGCACCACTTAAGAGTTTTCCTAACTCCGAAAATTGATAATTAGAGGGAAAGAAATAAGAATTTACCCTCTCTTTACATTAGGAAATATATTTTAGGGTAAATAAATTACCCAAGTAGATGTAAAAAAAAGGGCATTTCTCCTGAGAAGAATGCCATCAACAATGTAGAAGAAAAGACAGAATTTAAAAAATCATTTTTCTGCAAGTTATAATGAAATAACTGATCAGGCAAGGGTCATCATTGGATGCTAAAACTAACAGGTAAAAGCTTGGTGGGAAACTGGGTATTCCGAGTGTTGAAGTGTCAGCTTCAGATTGTGACGCAGATCACAAGAGAGAAAACACAATTCTGCAGTAGACTAACAGAGCTGTCCCCATCTGCACAACCACTCCTAGCTCACTTACAGAGGGACAGCCGTCCAGACACAATGCAACATAAAATACACAGCAGCATTTATGAAGTATTCTTGCCAAAAACGTTTAACCTAAGACTCGGCAAGCCCTTATCAAACCTCCAGTTTAGAAGAAATATGGAGAAGAGATAAACAAGTTAATCCATGAAGACATTCTACAGAACAACTGACTAAGTCTCTTCCTCAATTCAATGTCATGAAAAAGTGGGGAAGGGCGAAGAGGGAATCTGTTCTGGATTAAAAGAGAACTAAGAGATGTAACCACCTAAGGCAATGTATAGATCTTACTTGGATCCTATATGGAATAAAACAACTGTCACACATATTTGGGGCATAATTGGTAAATTTTAATATGAACTTTAAATGATATTAAAGATAATTGTTCATTTTGTCAAATGTAATAATTGTATCATGGTTATATAGGGCAATGTCCTTTTATAGAGATGAGTACTGAAATGTTTAGAAATAAAAATACAATGATATCTATAATTTAAATTTTTCAGCACGATGAAATAGAAAATATGTCAGAATGTTAACAACTGTTAAGCCTAGGTGATGGGTGTGTGAGGCTTCATTATAGTATTTTCTCTGCCTTTCTGCGTTTTAAATTTTTTTCATAACTAAAGCAGGAAAAAATGTTAGTTTCTGTCATTCCTCTACTCAAAACCTTCCAAAGCCTTCCCCTGTATCACAGAATACAATCTACGCTCTACATCATGGCCTTCAAGCACCTGTGTGTTGTGGGCCCAGCGACCTCTCCAGCCTCATCTCTCGCTAACGACCGCCACACGGGCTTCCTTGCTGCTCCTCACACAACCAAGCACACGCCATATCACACCTTTGCATCCACTCTTCCCTTTGCGGGGACCACCTGTCCTTCAGACCTCCACATGGTCACTCCCTTAGTTGGTCCAAGCCTCTGCACAAATCATATTTGATCAGAAAGGGCTTTTTCCTGACCACTATATTCACAATACCATCCTACGACCCTCCATCACTTTCTTCCCCTCTACCCTGCTTTTTAATTCCTCCTTGTACTTTTCATCCCTGGTGTACGATGTATGTATTATATGTGTTTGTTTTCTGTCTCTAATAGAATTTAAAGTTCTATGAGAACAGGTCCTTTGTCTTTTCATTCACTACTGTGCTCCTAGCATCTAGAATAGTACTCAGCACATAGTAAGTGCTCAATAAATTTTGTTAAATGAATATTACGACCATTAGATACGGAACTAAAAATATAATCTTTTCTCCAGGGAATATTGAAACAGAATATAAGTGTCTTTTTTGATCATGGAAAATGTGCTATAGTGAATCACGTATTTCTTTTTAAGTGTGGAATTACCTCCTTGTAAAAGAAAACATAAAGCAGATCGCTCAGGCTTGAAAGTATTTTGTTCACACTATGTTATAAATCATTTCTCTTTCCTGATAAGGGAAAGTACAAATATGGAATAATTATGTATTCTTAGCTTTCTAAACACAAAGACACCTACTAAGTAATCAGGTTGAGACAATTAAGATCAAGACAATTAAGATCAAGACCACCTGTTAATATATTTATTTTATTTTACTATTTATCACTTCCCACATGACCACCATGTAAGAATGCAAGGTCCTTTAGAGCAGGATTCTGTCTGTCTTATTCACTCCTGTATCCCCAGCTCTTAGAACAGTGTCTGACACAGCAGAGACTCAAATAACTAACTGCTGGATATAGTAATTAATAAATTCTGCTTGATTTCATGTGAAATTTTCTATGTGGTACATTCATGCATTATCCTCTGAGAAGGAACTTATTTTTGTCAATATCAATTTTTAAGATTATTACATCTATAAAATAACCTTCCACCCCTAGACTTTGCTTTGATACATGAAACAAACTTCATGTAGAGGTGTTAGGTCATAAGATATATGCCTTTTTTCTTTTTTTTTAAGTTAAGTTGTAAATGACACCAATAATGTCATTGTTTTCCTCTTTGAAGCTAAACCTGATTTGGGGTTTTTGAGATGGCTACTAGATTTTGTTATCTCACTTTTTTTGAGAACAATAAGAATTCAAAGTACTTTTTTAATAGTTTCTAAAACATATACATTATGTAGAACTTTTTTATACTTCAAAAAATGGTAGTAGGATGTCATATTCAATGTACAGTGAACTGAGGGTTAAACAATCCTCTCTGGAAATTTTAAGGAAAAAGGTAGACAACTTACTCTATGGGGAAATTTGAATACAAGTCTTTTTTTTTCCCCCTACTTTGACTCTAATTTTGAGGTTATCCATAGTAGGGCATCCATGTTTTTTGTATACATTTTACTTGTAACAAGTCACTGTTCAGGTACTATAAAAGAAAAAGAACCCAAACTAGTATTAAGGGGCTTAAGGGATACCCTTAAGGCAACAGGGCACAGCTGAGGCCATGAGACATGAAAGGTGTACACGAGAGCAAAAGGCACTTTGCAGTTGAGATCACTGACTCCTGCCAACCTCTGCCTTGAGAAGAACGGTATCAAGCTTGCAGTGCATGTGTTTACACTCTCCCTGTGCATCCCTCTCTCCAGCTAGGCAGAAGCTGATGAAAAGGAGAACCGGTGGGGAAGCAAAGGTAACACCCCTCCAGGCAGAAGGGCATGAACTGAGTTTGTCGTTCTATTTCAAGAATGTGGATGATTTGGTTAATTCCAAAACAGGGGCAAGTTCAAGAGAAAATCAGATAACAGGTATTGGGCTCACATTTGTCATCACGATTGTGAACATTCTTTGCAAGAAACGATAATAAATCTGATCACTTGATATGATGTGCGGCAGACAGGCGTATTTCTGGAGCAGCTTCTCGTGAGTTCTCCACTTTAGAGAGGCTGCAGCTCGCTGCTCAGCAGCTGTGAGAGCTGGAATCAAGTCAGGGAGAGATGATAACTAAAGAAGAAAACACATCAAGAGAATCAAAGATAATTAAAGAAATCAGTTTCAGCACTCAGCCAAATTATTCAGTCTTACAATACACTGGGGAGAGGGAACTCTTAACCTTTCCGGAAATCAGGAGGCATCTTAGTTGTCACAGGGAAGTAAATATTTAGTAAAATCAAATACTTAAAAAAAAATCTAAAAATAAAATTTATGATTACTGGAGACAAAATTTTGAAAGAGACTGGGATTCACAACCCTTCTAAACTAAAATGTATTCTATTTCACTGTCAGCAAACTTTGACCTTCTAAATTCCTACCCTTCTGTCCTCAACAGTTGCTATTCTTCGCAGTAATAATAAATGCTAATAAGAACTGAAAATATGAATGTAAACTCCAAGGACAATAAATAAGGATTGTGGTAATGTAAGAATGGTAGAGGACAAATGTAAAATAGATAGCTAGTAGGAAGAGCTGCATCTCACGGGGAGATCAGCTCCGTGCTTTGTGACCACCTAGAGGGGTGGGATAGGGAGGGTGGGAGGGAGACGCAAGAGGGAGGGGATATGGGGATATATGTATATGTATAGCTGATTCACTTTGTTAAATAGCAGAAACTAACACACTATTGTAAAGCAATTATACTCCAATAAAGATGTTTAAAAAAAAAAAAAGGGAATGGTAGAGGAAATTCAAGCTGTTCAAACTCTAGCAGACATTTACTGAGCACCTACTATGTGGCAAGCGCTCTTTTAACTGTTTTTCATACACTCTTCTGTTGATTCCTCACAACAACTCTGCAGAGTAAGGTAGGCCATATAATGTCCAGAAACTTTTTTGATACATGGGATTTACCTTATTTTCTTGAACACTGCTTTCTCCACCAGTAGACATAAGTTCCAGGATTTCTGGAAGATGATCTATGAGAGCATCTAGTACCTTTTAACAGAGATATTGATTACTCTTCTTGTGATGGCTGTTTTTCTAATCTTAGATTAATTAACATGCCAATTTCTACACAGAAATAGTATGAGTTACCAAACAGCATTTTGGGGGTTTCTATTTTCTTGCTCTGTCATCTTCTTGCTGCAAAGTCTTAGAAACAAAATTAGCTACCTTGATCAAACTACCTTTGAAAAGAGATTAGTATGTCTGCCTCTTGATAATATTCAAATCGTCTAGATCTGAGACAGCCTGACAACATGCTCAAAACTGCCTCCCAACTTTTGAAAAGCAGTTTAAGTCAGACGACACCTTCAGTGATGTCTAATGTTGAGGAGTTGAGATTTGGCAAGCTAGCAGTCATTTGGGTGAATAGGATATAGTAGATAAAGCATCAAAATAAAGTATTCCAAAGCCTCCACAAGTATACTCCCCAAACAATGCTAAGAGAAATAAAAAGATATAAAATGTGATATAACATATGATCACAAGTATGTAAAATTTTAAAAACTTTATATAGAAAAAATAGAAAATATAAGACAAGAGAAACAGTGATCAGAACTAAAAGTATTCTTTTGTCTGTCTACTTTTTGGCCTTTCCAAAATTTTCCGTAACAAATATACATGTATATTTTAAAACCTACTATTTTTAAAAGATATTCCCAATATCTAGTCTATGATACAGTGGCATATCGACTTGAAGCTTCTGGAGCTAGTCAGCTATTAGAATTCATGCAATTCCCAAGAAGCAGGAAAATAAAAGAAAAAAGGCATTGATATATTCAAACTTAATATAACAGAAGTAAAAAGCAAAGAGTAAGAAGATATTACCTCCAATGATTCATCTTGTAATAATGTTATTAGTTCTTTATGTATTAAATACACTCCAGAATTTAGAAGTTTAGAAACCTAGAATGGAGCAATAAAGTCTCTCAGATTTGAGACTACTAGACATATAAAGGTTATAAAAACAATTTTTAAAAAAGTAATCCCTGTTAAGATTTTCTTCTAAAATGAGAGTTGTTTACAACACAACTATAAAATTAGATTTCTAGAAAAATTACTTGCATATGTAAGCTTTTCAGTCTGCTTCCTAACACGCTGGAGTGTGTGAACATATGAGGGTCGGGAGTGTAGAAGAATGGATTTATCTTCCCTCTCACAAACACTAATAAGCCCATGGATGCCTGTAGTTCACATTTTAAAGTCTTAGAGCAGCCAACAGGGTCTTTCAAGGGAGCCCAGCCATGGGAGCATTCATCTCCGTTCAGAGCTCCCAGAGGGGACAAATTCTACTGAAGGCCAGTAGCCACACAGGGATAGAGAAAACTCCTAAGCAAGCAAAACTTCGAAGACTTTTCCCATCAAAGACTTCAATCAGCAAGAGAGGAGTTGGGAGTTGGGAGAATCTAGACTAAACCAACTCCTTTGTGAACTGCTTTTTTTTTTTTCTGTAGACAAGCAACAGTAAAAATCTGCAATGGTAGATTCACCAGTTTCTACTGCACCTTTAAGTTTTTGGGTTATTTTTTTCCACATACTGGGTTTCTGAGTAAGGTTTTACTTGAAAAAGGGGTTCCTAGACAAAGAAGGTGTTTTAAAAGTCTTTGCTCTACAGGGTTGTTTTTGAAAGTATTTTCAAAATATTATTTTTCTGAAAAACAAGAATAAACTCAGAACATACTAAAGTAATTATCAGAATCCAACAATAATACTGTTAAGGAAATTTAAATCCACCAGTGGAATTTCATTATTTAAAAGGACAAACCTAGACTAACCATTCATTTATGAAGTATCATCTTAACCTACCTACATGGTATGATTATAAGAATACAGAAATTAGCCACCCAGCAAATAGCTAGATCAATGATTTCCAAACTCACTTCTACTGGTGAAATATTTTTGTGTACATATTTCAATTTTTTTTTCTATGGTGCTAACACATTATGTCCACTTATAGTGGACATAAATAAAATGAAATATTAAAGGTATGAGATAAAAATAAACATAAATAGAAACTCTCGTATTGCATAAATACTGCTTTCTCAGACTCTAATCTCATGCAATCATCTCTGGAGACCACCAATCTAGACAAATACAAGTGTGCATGGTAATCATGCCTAAATACCCACTTAATACATATTACAGACAAGTAGTTCACTCAGCCAGCCAGTGCCCTCTGCCCTCTCTCCTCCTCCAAAAGCATATTCCTATATGCATATTTACAAAGATGACTTAATTGTTCAACACTGAATTATTTTAATTAATTACACCATTTAAAGGGAATATTTTCTGGACTTTGCAGAATGAACATTCATTTCATTCACACCAGAAAAAAAATGTTATTCAAAAGAAGCAAAGCCTATCATTCAATAGCCAAGAGTCTTAAGTAACATTTCTAACGCTGCTATGGATATCCTGCACACTTTCAGCTAATCTGACAATGCTCTGAACACAGTGCAAGGAAGGCGATGAAATATTCTCACTGAGAATAAGAATATTCATTATACCTCTCATTAAAGAAGGGAATATTTTATCAACCCACACAGATATTTTTATGTGACAGTCCTAAAGTTGGCAAGTTATAGGTTATACATGTTTACTGCAATTATAGCAACATGTACTTACTGCAATCACTCGAGAAACATGCCCTAAATTTCAGTCTCAAGGGTTAAGAAGTTAATTATATTCATCATAAAGTTTAAATTCACTTTTGCTCTTACAATATGGAGAGTTGTTGTAACAGCTGAATCTAAAAGCTGTGCTCACGAAACATGATCCATTTGCAGTAAAAACCATAAATTTAAATAATCTATCTCTCAATTTTCCATTTGTACTCAAGTTCTTAAGTTTAGGTGTAAAGCTAAATATAAACATTATAAAGCATATAAAAACTGATTTTACTTCCAGATCTGTAACAGCCACATCCATACCACAATGTCTGGCTTAAAGTAAGGATTTACTAGAGATATACTGAACAAATAGATTAATACCTGTTAAACGAATATAACGTATTTATGTAAATGAATTCTGTGTAACATTCTAAAGAGAATTATGGGAATTTTTCAATATTTAGGACTAGAATATGAGAGCGATATGGAGCCTGTATCTTTTAATAAATCTGTAAACAGATGTGTACAAAATATCAAAAAATCATATACTACATGTAGGTAGAATTAACAACAAATGTAAAGTGGTATCACTTTTTCAGACTTACTTCATAAAAGCAAATAGCAATAGTGTATCTGACTGGTACTTCAGGGTCATGACAAAGGCAGAAGAATGTAGAATAGAGATCCATGTGGAAATTTTTAGGATCAACAAAAACAATCATGGCCTGGTGGAGGTGGGAGGGAGAAGATGAGTGGGAAGGAGAGAAAAACATGCATCAACACCTCTTATTATAATCATGTCACTTAAAACTGAATCATGTCCTCTGAATCATAATTTAGTTATAAACCATATTTGGAAGATCCAAATGCATGCATATAATTCTAATAGATATACTTACACAGAGATAAATATAAATTAACCAATATACACCAGACATAATGTGAGGTAGCAAGTGTCAATTATGGCATTATTTTTCAATGCAATCTATTCACATGTTTTTAAGTTAAAATTAAAACATTTAGCCAATACAAATGTATAATTTATTACCGGAAAGTTATAAGCACAGTTCTTCCGTACTGAAATATATTTCTTCTCCTGCTCTAAGATTTGGGGTGGAATCTGGTTTTCATTGTGTCCATTTTCCTGTTGCAAACCCAATGTACAAAGTTTCTTATAAAACTCCAAAAATCTCAAGTGTTGATCTGGAGTAAATATTCCTAAAACAGATGCAAAACCTTTGCTCAACATTTTAATTGAAAACAATAATTAAAAAGGGAAAAGCAAAGTGCAATAAAAATAACTGGAACCAAATATTTAAATAAATGGTTGGAAATCATAAATAAAAGCAACAATGAAAAAAGAATAACTATGGTGAAGAAATCTAATGGTTCTTCACCTTATGTTAATTTTAATAATATTTTCACTTTAATTTCAATAGTATAAAACTATGCAACACAGGAATTACACCTGCATTAATTTCTGCATGTACCATTGTATGTACCACTAACGAGTCACTACAATAATAATATGGCAGCCATTATTGCTATTTACTTATGATAAATATTCTAAAGTTGCCTACAGAAAAGACATGCACATATGTCTGCAGAGAAGGAGCTTAAAAATGGAATCTGAGAGAATTCCCTGGCGGTGCAGTGGTTAAGACTCGGCACTTGCACTGCTGTGGGCCCAGGTTCAATCCCTGGTCAGGAAACTAAGATCCCAGAAGCGGTAAGGCGCAGCCAAAAAAAAAAACCAAAAAACAAAGGAATCTGAAAGACGGTGAAGTAAACTCAAAATAATTTTGATCAATGGAATGGACTGGTTCCACATTCACATACCGTCTTATCTGCACAAAAATATGTTTTCTATGCTAGATTGTTATAATTTAATTAATGCTTACATTATTTTAGTAAGCTAAGAACTGAGTAATATGTTCAGAATGCCAAGAGTTACAGGTATTATTCTGCATTCTAAACTGAACTGCTCATGTGATATATTAATTATTCTACAAAAAGTTAATGAGAGTATACTTACTATGCACAATAGTTAATATACCTGAGCTTCTATTATCATATACCAAGTAATACATAAAGATAAAATATTCAGAAATTTAAAAGGCTATGCCTACTTCACTCTGCCACTGTTTTGGTTTTTTTTTAATAGTTTCTTTTATTTATTTATTTATTTTTGGCTGCGTCGGGTCTTCATTGCTGTGCGCGGGCCTTCTCTAGCAGCGGCGAGCGGGGGCCACTCTTCACTGTGCTGTGCAGGCTTCTCATTGCGGTGTCTTCTCTTGTTGCGAAGCAGGGACTCTAGGTGCGTGGGCTTCAGTAGTTGTGGCACACGGGCTCAGCAGCTGTGGCTCGCGGGCTCTAGAGCACAGATTCAGTAGTTGTGGCGCGTGGGCTTAGTTGCTCCGTGGCACGTGAGATCTTCCCGGACCAGGGCTCGAACCTGTGTCGCCTGAGTTAGTAGGCAGATTCCTAACCACTGCGTCACCAGGGAAGCCCCTGCGATTGTTCTTTCATATAGGTTCTACGAGTGAAAAAGTCATTTCTAACTGTGTTCTAAATTATGCTATCAAAATTCTAAGATCTCTTAAGATTTTACACACTTAAAGGGTAGGCTTTACAACTGAAGAGCTAAAGTTTAGTGGCTAAGGTAAAAGAAAAGGGAAAAATTATCTATAATCTTGACATTCTTAGGACATAGCATACCATACAGTCCATGGCATAGTTTTCCTAAATGGAAAGATAAGGAAATAAGAATTGATTCATCTGCTTTGAAAGATTTTTCACAAAACGATTTCACTAAGGGAAGTATAGTTTGACTTCTGTCATCTGAAAAACAAGAATAAAACATAGTTTAGATCCAGTTGCCCACACTGCACATGTAGAAATTAATGCATATACCCAAATTCCAGAAAGAAAAATTACTACGTTAGTCTCAGAGTAACAGAAAATATCTGAAAACAGTGATGATGGAGGGATGACATAAAGAATAGGTGAGAGATAAGTGGGAAACATCAAAAACTTTTATGCCAGGCTAAGGGGTTTGGACTTGACACCACAGGCCATAGGGAATAAACTGTAGAGTGACTACAAATTAAAAAGCTAAGATGATTGAGGTTTTGAGCCTGAATAACTACAAGAATGCTAATACTACTAGTATAAATAGATGAGTAGCAGGAATTCTCTTCTGCATACATCTCACACCATGCTGCATTTTGTCATTTCATTTTTGATTGAAAGTAAGTTAGCTTATATTACATTCTGTATAATGAATTTCTTCGCTCTTCCTTCCTATACAACTCTTTTTTAAAAAGTGAATTCATTCTTCGAGTATGCCTGCTTAGGTCATAAGTTTCTGATATTAACAATATTTAAGTTTTGATTCCAAATGCTCCCTGAATTTCCCACAGTTCTCTTAAACTTTCAGAAATAAATCACTACTTTATTAAGGGTCTGACAATACTAAGTAAAACCCTGTAGCAGGTTTATTGGTATTATTATTATTACTGTTATTATTATCAACACATTTCAGTACCATACCTACTGTTTTTACTAAATAACATTCATTCGACACTTATTGAATTTCTCAGACAACAAGCATTAACAGAAGTAGAAAGATGAATAAAAAGTTCTCTGAACTTGAGAAACTCAGACCAGCAAAGAAGCCAAACACAAAAAATATCATAAGACAATGTGATCACTATTCTAATAGCTAGTGTAAGGCAGGAGTCTGCAAACTATTTTTGCAAATATTCTAGGCTTTGTAGTTTATCTGTCCCAAGTATTCAACTCTGTCACTTTGGCACAAAACAGCTACAGACAATACATAAACAAATGGGAGTGGCTGTGTTCCAATAAGCTCTATTTACAAAAACTGGTGGCAGCAGGATTTGTCCTAGAGGCCATAGTTTGCCAACCCCTGGTATAAAGGGATTTAGAAGATGTCAGAGAAGACACTGTTTTGAACTGGGCACTGAAAAGAAACAGCTGGCTAGGAGAAAAATAGAGGGAAGGGTGAAAAAAGAGAACATGAAAAGGCTAGAGCTTGAAAGAATTTGGTATGCCAAGATAACAGCAAATGCGGCTGGAGCACCAGATGCCAGAGGAGTGGGAAAGAACGGGAAGAAATAAAGCCACGAACACAGGTTAGGACAGATCTGTGATAACCAAGTGAGGGGCAGGAAAAGCCCCAGATCAGAGATGATGCCCATGTTTCTAGTTTGGACGCCTAAGGGTGCCCCATTATTAGGACAAAGAGATTCATTGTTCACTTATCAGATACTGCTGTTGCTACTCCTCTGGTTCATTCAATGGCCTAAACTATTGTTCTGTAACATCCATACATCACAACTGTCCACACTGCAGTAATCTTTAAGAGGGTCTCCTAGTTCAGTTAAAATAGTATTAATCCAAAGTAATCCTACAGGGGCTTCCCTGGTGGCACAGTGATTAAGAATCCGCCTGCCAATGCAGAGGACACGGGTTTGAGCCCTGGTCCGGGAATATGCCACATGCTGCGGAGCAACTAAGCCCATGCGCCACAACTACTGAGCCTGTGCTCTAGAGCCCGTGAGCCACAACTACTAAGCCCGTGCGCCACAACTACCGAGCCCGTGCTCCACAACAAGAGAAGCCACCGTAATGAGAAGCCCGCGCACCGCAGCGAAGAGTAGCCCCCCTGCTCTCTGCAACTAGAGAAAGCCCATACACAGCAATGAAGACCCAATGCAGCCAAAAGTAAAATAAATAAAATAAATTTAAAAACAAAAACAAAGGAATCCTACAATTACACAATAGTGTTTTGCACCTGAGTACTTGACATTTGCCCTTTCAAATTTCACCCTGACAAAATAGCTAATTTGCACTGAACTAATGTCTAACATTGGTTAAGAATCTAGTCACACACTCAGTAGAGCAACTAATTTAATTGTCTTTGTGATTTTATTTGCACAACACTAAGAAACACCTCTTTACCCATTCCCACCCAAATATCCCATCCCAGATTTCTCTTCCTGTGACCATGAAATTTCCAGCATTAAAATATTAGGTAGAGGAAGCTAATTTAGATATTGCTTTAGTCAAGATCTGTCTTAGGGTCAATTAGTTGAGCAAGTTAAAAACTAATCACCAACCCAAATTCTTAGCCCGACATACTAGTCAGTTAAATGCTGATGAAAGGAAAGAGAAGGGTAGGAAATATTCAACACCGGGTGCCAGGAGGGGAAAAGTGGCAGCAGAGGAGGCACCAAAAGAGAAAGGACCATAAGAGAGAGAGAAGAAGGGAAGTCTAACATTTATCGTGAAAGTTAACATAAGAAACTCCATCCTGCAGCTACCTTTACTCCTTACGAGTGATACAAAACATGGAAAAACAATGCTTTCAGAAGCAAAGATGTGTCCACATGAAGATTTACCTGTATCAAATGTGTCGAGCAGATTAACCAAAGTTTCAAAAGCTGCAAGCCGCACACTGCTGCCTTCATCCCTGGAAAGTTCTATTAATTCAGGGAGCACCACACTTTTTGTAAGTTCTGTCCTGCACAATAAGCAATAGAAGAAAATGAATCAAACCAATACGTTTTCATCAAGAACTTACGAAGACCAAGTCACTGAGCTAAGTGTTACAGAAAACAGGAAAACTCGTAAAGATGTGGCTCCTGCTGTCTGGAAGCCTGCAGTCTGGCTGGGAAAGCATGATAGTATGAATACAAGAAACATCGACAGCAATTGCATATTTACTTAGGCAACTTATGGTAGCTGCTCAACATACTCATTAAGTGAATGTATTGTTCTGACAACTCACGTGGTTGAACAATAAGACTGAATAAATGTTTATTAGCCACTTGCACTTCTTCTTTATGATGTGTATGTTCATTTTCTTTGCCCATTTGCCATATTATAAAAGTTGAGGGGAAATAAGGCATTATGGGGGACTTACATGTATGATACAAATATTTTCCCTTTTTCATTAGTTTTCTTAGCAAACTGGATTATAGGTAACTTTTTTCAGGAAGTGGGTGTAGACTGCATAGTGCCTAAACTAATATATCTATAAGAATATCTTTCTCTTCCCTCACATGTAAATTCTGCCCCAGCCAGACATATATGGAATAGAAGTCTAAGGACCTAAAGATCCTAATATCTGTACAAGTCCAGCTGTATCAGTCTAGATGCTAGTAACTACAACCTAACCCTTTCATGATGTCAAAAGGGGGTAAAATACAGGGTCAGGAATAACAAGATGAACGAAATAAGCAAGCTTGCCCAGAGAGCCATCCAGGAATTCTGGGGTCTGGCTGTGTGATACAAATCTACCCCGTTGCTGGCTATGATTTGGAGTCATCTGATGGTAGCTGTCTGCTTCAGCATAAATACTGATGATGATTCTGAGTTCTATGGTCAGCCAGGACAGCAAAATCAATTCGAGGAACCCTCTCCTTTGTGCCTTCTCCACTGACCTGTTCTAAGGAGACTGGGTCTGAAGAAACACTGGGGACCTACTCATCTCCAGCTCTCTTTTCACAAGACAAGTTGCCTCTAGAGTTCTGGCTTGGCCCTTCCCTACATGCTCCCCCTTCATCCACAGACTTCCAATCTGACAAAAGACAAAAATAAGGGCAGAGGACAAGAACCAACCATCAATCCCATTATATCTGAATTTTACAATCTGCGTCTGACAAAGGCCATCATGGGTCTGCTTTTTGTCACTATATGTTAGTTTGTATTTGACATACTGGATATATCCTTTTGTGTCTGATTTACTTCTCTTAACATACTGATTTTGAGATTCATCCATGACAGAATATCACATGTATCAGTACTTCATTCCTTTCTATTGCTGAATAGTATTCCATTGTACGGACATGTCATATTTTATTTTTCCATTCTCCTGTGGATAGACATTTGGATTGTTCCGGTTTTAGGTAAAACAAATAAAGCTGCTATAAACTTGTGTATGTAAAACAATTCTTGTTGTTGACGTATATTTTCACTTCTCTTGGGTAAACACTTTATAGTACAATAGCTGGGTCATATGGAAGATACACGTTTAACTGTTAAGTAAATGCCAATCAGTTTTCCAAAGTGGGTTCCACCATTTTACACTTCCACCAGCAGTGTATTAGAGTTCCAGCTGTTCCAAATCCTCATCAATATCTGATTCTGACAGGCTTTTCACACTACACATTCTAGTTAGTGCCTAGTAGTAGTAGTATCTCACTGTGGTTTTAATTTGCATTCCATTTATGACTAATGATGTTGAATACATTTTCATGTGCTTTTTCGTCATGTGTTATATCTTCCTTTATGACATATCTGTTCAAACATACTAATCATTTCTTAACTGGATTGTTTGTAAGAGTTCTGTACAGGGTTTCCCTGGTGGCGCAGTGGTTTAGAGTCCACCTGCCGATGCAGGGGACACGGGTTCATGCCCCGGTCCAGGAAGATCCCACATGCCATGGAGCGGCTGGGCCCATGAGCATGGCCGCTGGGCCTTCGCGTCCGGAGCCTGTGCTCTGCAACGGGAGAGGCCACAACAGTGAGAGGCCCGCGTACCGCAAAAAAAAAAAAAAAAAAAAGAGTTCTGTATCATCGAGTCATAAGAGTTCTTTATATATTCTGGATATAAGCTTGATATGTATTGTGAGTATCAGTAGTTTCCCATTCTGGACTTGACTCGTTTTAAAGAGTAAACAGATTTTTTTAATATAAAGTCTAATTATCACATTTTTCTTTCATAGTTCATGGCTTTTATCTAAATAATCCTTGCCTACCCCAAAGCCGCAGAGATTTTCTCCTATACTTTCTTCAAGAAGTTTATAGGGTTTTTTAAAAATTTATTAATTAATTTATTTTTGGCTGTGTTGGGTCTTCGTTGCTGCACTCGGGCTTTCTCTAGTTGCAGCGAGCGGGGGCTACTCTTCGTTGCAGTGTGCAGGCTTCTCATTGTGGTGGCTTCTCTTTGTTGTGGAGCACGGGCTCTAGGCGTGCAGGCTTCAGTAGTTTGGGCACGCAGGCTCAGTAGTTGTGGCTCGGGGGCTCTAGGACGCAGGCTCAGTAGTTGTGGCGCACGGGCTTAGTTGCTCCACAGCATGTGGCATCTTCCCAGACCAGGGCTCGAACCCGTGTCCCCTGCATTGGCAGGCGGATTCTTAACCACTGCGCCACCAGGGAAGTCCCAAGTTTATAGTTTTATATTTAGGTTTATTATAGATTTCAAGTTAGTCGTTGTGTACGGTGAGAGGTGAGAATCGATGTTCAAATTTTTTCTCTTATGAATATCCAGTTATCCCAGTATCATGTTTTGAAAAGATTTTCCTTTCCTCATTAAATTTCTTTGACACTCTATTGAAAAATCAATCCACCATAATCTGTTTCTGGATTCTCTCTTCTCTTCCACTGATACATGTCTATCCTTTTACCAAGATTACATTCTTTTGATTACTGTAGTTTTTATTATGTCTTGAAAACAGGTAATGCACAGTCTTTGTCATTTTTTTTTTTAGACTGCTTTGGTTCTTCTAGGTCACTTGCATTTTCATATAAATTTTAGAATCATTTTCTACAAAACAGCACAAGTTTGGTCGAGACTGCATTGAATTGCTAGATCAACTTGGGGAGAATTGACATTTTAACAATATTAACAATATTGAGTCTTCCAATTCATGAATATGGTATATATCTGTTTTTAAAAATTTCTCTCCACATTGTTTTATGGTTTTTCAGTGTATAGAGTTTTCAGTGTAGGTCTTGTACATTTTTTGTTAAAATAAATAAGTGGAATTGTAAAATTTCATTTAAAAATTTCATTCAAATTTTTAAATTTAAATTTTCTAACTATCTTTTGCTAGTATACAAAAACACAATTGATTTTTGTATGTTAACCTTGTATCCCGAAACATCCTTAAATCCATTTACTAGTTCTAATAGCTGTTTTGTAAATTACTGAAGATTTTCTATGTAAACAGCGATATCATCTACAAATAGAAAACATTTTACTTCTTCCTTTCAGATCTTTAGACCTTTTAGGTTTTTGTCTTCTTGCCTTATTTCAATGGCTAGAACCTCCAGTAAAGATTGAATAAAAGTGATGAAAACTATCCTTGCCAGCTGTTACCATAGGGGGACAGCATTCAATATCTACCATTAAGTATGATGTTAGCTGTAGGTTTTCCTTTCATACATGCCCTTTATCAGATTAAGGAAGTTTCCTTCATCCCTAGCTTCCTGAGAGTTTTTAATCATGAATGGATGCTGAATTTTGCCACCTATTGTAATGGGAGGATTTTCAGGTTATCTTGTTTAGTATATCACCATAATTAGAAGTCTGATCAACTTTTTCAAAAGTATGTTCTTTCTTTCCGATCTTAGGGCTGCATGTTCTTCCCCTCTAACACTGAAGGATCATTTTGTAGATCACAAGTCTGTTTTTCTTTTCTCTTTAGTCATCCCTATACAAGGAGAAATCTATTCAGCACACTTGTTTTCTTATGATGATTGTGTATGACCTCTTCATAATACTATTCACTATTAATCTGATAGTCTAAGAATTGTCCTCTTTGATCTTAAACTGGTGCACAATCCATAGTGGCTTTCCAGTGTTTTGCAGCTTTTATTTCATACGGATATGCTAGCTTGAGAAGAATCTCTTCATTTTGCTTCCCGATCATCTTACTAATAAATAATAGTGCTCACTTCTGGTTAAACTAAAATGGTCAGTAAATCTTCCCTTGCTAGCCACAGCAAACACAAAATTACAAACCCAATTCTGTTCTGTTCTTGGGCCTCTTCCTAGCACATCTCAATCCCAAATGCCTTAGGAACATTAACTCCCAGTGCAGTAGTATCAAACCAGTGCCAAGCTCTTAAGTTTTCTCTTCCTAATTCCTTTCACCTATCTCAGGGCCTCATCTAGCCTTGACTATAAGAAAATTTCTCTTGGTAACTATCAGATCTTAACAGTATTCCTAATTTTCAATGCTAAAAGAAAAAAGCCTGTGTACCTCTCTTTAGTTTTATGTATTTTTCAAAGGGAGAATAAAGAATATGAATCAGGTCTTAGTAATTTTCAGCCAGCATAACACAAAAGTCCTATAATTATGTCTTTAATAATATGTAAGAACTCAAAATTAAATAAATATTATATAACCAAGCATTCTAACTTAACAAGTGCATTCTAACTTAACAAGCTAGGTAGATTCATTCTAGTTTTACCTTTATAAATTAATCCTTAAGCAATAATCATACATTAATTTTCCGAAGACCCATCCACTGTGTCAAAATTTCAGTGACAAAAAAAAACAGAATACAAAAAGACAACAGCATATTCTCCTAATAGGTTCTGATCTTGGTTAAGAGGCACAGATCTGGACAAGACTGAATTAATTATGGTCCACAATGATCCAGAGTCAGCCTAGCCTTAGAAGACCTAACAGAAGGAAGGAAGTTGGTTCTGAGATCAAGGTTAAGGAACCGATTACTCTGTTGAAGTGTTCATCATCCACACAACACTTCAATCCTACTCAGCAAGGGTGGATGCAGGACAGAGGACACTACTCTACCCTCAACCTGTATGACATGCTAAAGTCTTTCTAAAGCCTTCAATATTGGCCCAGATTTTTTTTTTTAATTAGCAATTTTAATGGCAACAACCTTATTGTCCTTGCTTGTGAAACAAAGAACCAGGAGAAATCACTGCAATTTCTAGTAAAAATGAGAGGTTCCAAAGTTTTTTGTACCAATTTAGGATACTTGAAAATAAAAAAACTGTTTCCCAAGATGGTTTTTAGATAAAGTTCCCTTTAAAATCATACTTATACCTTGACATGAGATTAGTTTTTACAGGTGAAGAGAAGAGACTGCCCTATCCCTCTCCTTCCTGAGCTTCACACACTCAGAAGACAAGGAGACCTACAAAGCAGACACTGGAAGCGCAGAGCCGCACAGGAGACAGACTTCCACTGAGTAATTTCATCTGAAATGACCCAGTAATACAGCTGCCAGCTAAAAGATATGGTACAGCTATAGTCTGAGCATGGTATATCATATTCAAAGCACGGACAATTTTCCCTTCCTGGATCTAGGGGTTTGGAGTGATAAGTAAGTAACTAAGGTAAAAAGGAAAGAAATTAACATTAACCCACCATACTAAACATCTTCACTTTTATCTCTTTTAACATAAACACACCAGAAAGTACTTACTATGATCATTTTTAAAGATCATATAAAGTTTAGCCCTTTAAAAGCATGCTTTCGTGGAATACAGAACAGGATACACATGTCTGACAATCCAGAAATCAAACTGTGACAAAAGGAATTGAAAGTATACTTACCCAATGCCCTGAGCTATATTTTCTAATTGCCGACACATACAAGATCGAACTTCGTACTCTACATCTTGACAGAGTGATTTTACCAAGGGAAGAATTTCTCTTTTAATGCTTGGAGAGAGAGGAAAGAAACATGCAAATGGGTGAGTATTTTAGAATAATTAATATTTTCAAAAAATTATCCTCAAAATCTTAGCTTAATAATAACAAACATACCTTAATAAAGAACTTTATCATTTACAATGTATATTTACATATGTTATTACACTTGGATGCTAACAGCTACTTTTAAATTATGTATATGACTGAGTCTTTTTAAATAATGGTTAATTTGTAATTGGCAGCTAAAACATCTTAGCTACGATAAAAGGCAATAGGCAAGTGGACTGATTCTAGCAACCCTCAACCAAAATATTCGTCAATTTTATATCTTACTCTTGTGTCATAATTACACAACATTCCATTCTTTCCACTTGGTATTTATCATCTGGGCAGAGTGCAGCATGTAAATTGTAAACATTCTCTATAAAACCTCAAAGTAAGATAAATTATTCAAGAAAATGAATTCATAGCAATGATGGAAAAAAGCTGATGGAAAAAAGCAGAAATCTATCTCTATGTCAATGTTCACCAATTTTTGAAGTCTGTAAGATAATTTTATTTTATCCTCAAAACTACACAAGGTATGTGACAGAGATGACTAAGATGGCAAATAGAAAAAAAGTTACCCTTATTGATTTTGAAAGGCCATATCAAGAAGAAATGCACCTGAATAAGCAGACTCCCGAGAATTCTATATTCTGTAAATTTAAATCAGCTAAACTGTAAACAGTATGGAATAATACAAATCTAATATAATTATTAATAATATAGTCATTGTGCACTTTAAATCAATTTAATAAAGTAGACAAAAAATTATATACAAATACTCACGCAAGGGCATCAAATTTGTTGGTCAATTTTCCTAAAATTTTACAACTAACTAAACGAGACTGGACTGTTTGGGAAAGTTGTGCCTTGGAAACAAGTGGATTCAAAATCTAAAGAGAAAAGATTTAGAGAACAAATTCACAAAATTTTATATATTCTTGACACTAATGTCAGCTATTTTCTTCAAAGACTATTTTAGTGTTCTAAACGTTTTTATAGAATCTCAATTACATTTTGAGGTGCATGTTTGCTCATCGCCTGGATCTCATTTTATTTGCCTTCTTGGATTATTACGGTAAAGATGATGATAAATTATGCAATCAAAAACAATTAGGCACCGGGCTTCCCTGGTGGCGCAGTGGTTGAGAGTCTGCCTGCCAATGCAAGGGATGAGGGTTCGTGCCCTGGTCCGGGAAGATCCCACATGCCGCAGAGCGGCTAGGCCCGTGAGCCATGGCCGCTGAGCCTGCGCGTCCGGAGCCTGTGCTCCGCAACGGGAGAGGCCACAACAGTGAGAGGCCCACGTACAGCAAAAAAACAAACAAGCAAAAAAACAATTAGGCACCAAAAAAATTTAATTAAAGCTTATGGTGAATTCTCTAATGATCTGTTTGTGCATACAGTTGTGAAATATACATTTTTCAAAAGAAGAAAAGCAAGTTAATTATTAGATACCCTGAAATTTGTTTTTGTTCCATATAGATTAATTTTTACATTTGTCCTGAAGCAAGCAAAACATTATAACTTCAAAAAGATTCTATTAAGGTAATTCTGTCATTTGAATACAACAGCCCAACTCTGATACTGTATTGTGTATGTCCTGGGCACTCGAACTCAACAGCACGACAGACTGTAAAGAATTATGAAGATCAGACCCTGATTCTGGTCCCAGCTATTTAATTTGTCTAAGTAATCTTGCTATTTCTCATCCCAAGGTTTCTCATCTACTTAAAATGGAGATCAGGATACTAGGTGGTACTACGATCCCCCCAAGTTCTAACTATAAATTTAATCAAAGGGTCAACTTTTTTCCTCTCAACAGAGTAGCCAGAATTACTGAATGCATAATGATAAATATAATTTAAAAGTCAAAGATCTGAAATAAAAGGCATACTTAAAAATCACACGTTAAATAATATGCGACATTCTAGAGTAAAAACTGCATGCTACCGTGCACCACTAATCAAAAAGTATAAATATGTCAACATTACGTTCAATTTTTTTTTTTTTTTTTTGCGGTACGCCGCCCTCTCACTGTTGTGGCCTCTCCCATTGCGGAGCACAGGTTCCGGACGCGCAGGCTCAGCGGCCATGGCTCGCGGGCCCAGCTGCTCCTTGGCATGTGGGATCTTCCCGGACCAGGGCACGAACCTGTGTCCCCTGCATCGGCAGGCAGACTCTCAACCACTGCGCCACCAGGGAAGCCCTTATGTTCAATATTTAAATATGTGTAATCATCTAGATGTTTGGCATCATGTATACAAACACCCTTATAACTGGGTAGATCTTCCCATTTTCAAGCAAGTGTTTTGGCACTGAGCTAGGGCCATAATCTGTACGAGGGTAAAGAAGGGGCAACGACACTTAATGAAATCCACAGAGGACATTTTATTGACTGATAACTCTTTTTCAACAGGACATATTTGAAAGGAAATTCATATAGAAATAAGGTTCAAAGGATGAAAAATCATTCCTTTAAAGAATAAATTTCCTAATTTTCCTGTTCTCTCATCTGAATTTGCTAAAACTTTTAGAGAAGGGTCTGTTGAACAATATTGAACATTAAAAAGCAAACAACAAATTGGTAACATTATTTGCAACAAATATAACAAGGGATTGGCAACCCTGACAGATAAATAGCACATAAAAACAGTGATCAAAGGATATGATCAGACAATTCCAAAAGAACAGAGGTGAAATATAGTAATATATGAGAAAATATTCAACAGCATAATAACCAAAAAATGTCCAATGAAAATGTAATTCCATTTCTGGCCCATCAAATTTAACTGGAATGCTATTGCTGATGAAAGCCCAGGGAAACAGGCATTTTCTCACATTACTTAGTCAAGAGCCTTAAGAATATTAATGCCCTCTAACCTAGTAATTCCACTTTTTTGGAAGTTACAGTTAAGGAAATTATCTGAAAAACAGGAAAAGCTCCACAGAGATGTTCATTATTGCCCTATTTTGATAATAAAACACTGAAAACAGGCTTAAATGTTTAATAAGTAAAATATTTGTAGCTACTACCAAATGAGAAATATGAGAAAATCATAAGGAAAATAAAGCTAAGTGAAAAACAACCATATATAAATTCAATATGACCACTAACACAGCAAATAGCACCATATACAGGGGAAAAAATCTGAAATGAAAATACATCAGAATGTTAGAAGTAGCTAAGTACAGAACCATGATTTTTCTTCCTTCTATATTTTGTACTACCCAAATTTTCTGTAATGAATATGTGCTGCTTTCAGAGTAGGAAATAACTTTATTCTTTCTTGAAACACTGTTTCTATCAAAAATGAAAACAACAAAAACCTTAGAGTGACTTAAGTACTAGAATTTACAAAAAAAAAAAAGTATTACCTCATGCCTTAGGGTTTCTTTGGGCAATACTTCTATCACAGACAGAAGAGTTTCCAGCCATGCGTTGCTGACACCTGATTGACAAAGATAAAACATGCCAACTTAACTATCTCACTTACAAATTCAGTTTCAACTTAGCCACTAATATTTACAATAGTATTTAATAGTAAAATGGCAATAATTATTTTTATTACTATTATGAGAAGTTTCTCTATTTTTCTGTCTTAGCCAATATCTGGAAAACATTTGTATCTTTAAAAATAATACTGAGGGGCTATCTTTAACCCAAAGTGTGCATTTTTCTTGTACTACAATACTATAAGCATAAATGTTGTAAAAGAAACAAATCTAAGAAAAAAGTGTAAATCATAAGATGAACTAATGGGTCTTCAGGCTTCAAGGGCACTGAATTGTGCGGTTTTTGTACAAAAGTAGTCATCGCTATTTTTAGTCTCACCACTGATCAACTCTTAGGCAGCATAGTCTCATTCAGTTATGGTCATCGGCCTAACACAGTTCAAATAAGATCACGGTCACGTACAAGAAACAATAAGTACATATACGATTAAGCACGTCAGGCCCCTGACCTGCGTCCCTGTGCTCCAGATGCAGTAGAATGACTTGCAGGAAGGAGTGGGCATATGTATGAATCGACACTGATTCTTCCCGTAGAATGGTCAAAAATGATACCGCAGCTGTTAACTGCATTTCCACTCCTGCAACACGCAGGACCTCCTGTATAATCAGAAAGAGTGTGCTATTATATAGATGAGAAATCAGAAATTAGAATTTTTTAAAAATCCAAGCTCATAGAAACCAAACATAGTCATATTGTACAAAATAAGTATATATGACCTTTAAGGATATGTACTTCCTTTTATTACTTTAAGAAAACTATATTAATCTGCTCCTGATTAACTTATTAGACCACATAACGTTCATATCTATTGGGTTGGCCAAAAAGTTCATTCGGGGCTTTCTGTAACAGCATATATATATATTCAATATATATAATTTTTTTTTTGGCCACGCCACGTGGCATGTGGGATCTTAGTTACCCAACCAGGAATGGAACCGGCACCGCCTGTGTGGAAGCGCAGAGTTTAACAACTGAACCGCCAGGGAAGTCCCTGGACCACATAAAGTTTAAACGTCTCAGGAATTTATGAAATAACACTCCATTGTTTTACTGCATAAAAATTATAAAAAGTACATAAACATTTAGATAATAGAATAGTCATTTTTAATAGATCTCAATTTCTATTTTGCTCTTTGTATTGTACAGTTTTCCATTCCCACCTACAATAATGTCAAAGCTCAATCACGTGTTTTTATTACTTGTATTTCTGCTTCAAAAAATAAATATTATGCGTTCCACTATAAAAAAGGAATGCACTTGAGATTGTGCAAATGTATTTTCCCCTTTAAACAAGTGACAAGAACACAAATTACTACGAAGTAAACTGTATTTTTAAAAAGGAATTTTTTTAAATATAAGAATGTTTTTAAAAATTAATTATATTCATAGCCATCTCCACTCACCTTTTAAAGTCAAAGCCTACATTAGAATAGTTTAACACATCACAGAGTCAAAAAAAACCCCCTATCTTTCATATAAACCTCACCAGAGATATCACCTATACTTCTCCAGAAGACTGTGAGGGTGTGCATAATGCAAAGGCAGCTAAAGTCTTACTTTATTTAATCAATTGTGGCAACTACTGGAATTTCCCTTGTATGCCTATTTTATAACTAATAGAGTAAAGTTGGTAGAACAAGGTGGAACTTGCAACAATAAAACAAAGTTTCATATCTGTGATCTTAGGAAAATTGGTCTTTCTGTATTATTTCCTAATATATAAAATGTAAGTTATGGCTTCATCTTCTTAGAGATTTGATTGAAATCATTTAAATAGCACTTTTATGGCTTACCAACTTGTGCAAACTGAGCATTTACATAATGACCATTGTACATCCAACTGTCTCCTCTCCACTACCCTTGGATATCCGGTAGGAATCTCATCACCTGAACTGACCTCTCCCCAAAACCGGCTCTTCCTCCCACCTTCTGCTAAACAATCAATGACAACTCTGCCCTCCCAGCTTTCCACCCAGAAACTTCGGGGTCATCCTTAACTCCTCTCAGTCCCTGGCTTACCGTAATCAAATAACCAGTCAATCCTGATCCAAAATCTGACCACCTATCACCTCCACGGCTACCACTCTGATCCAAGCCACCATCATCTCCCGCCTGAATCACTCCAATAACCTGCTAACTAGTCCCTGATTCTATCACTGCCCCTCTACTACTTATTCTCTACAGCAGCCAGAGAGATTCTTTTTAAAAAGTCAGATCACGTCACTTTTCTGCTCAAAACTCTCCAGTGGCTTTCCAACGCACTCAAGGAAATGTCTAAACTTTTTCAATGACTTACAAAGATCTGTTCCCAATTCCCTCTTTTCCCAGATTTCCACATGGTTGCCTCCCTGATCTCTTTCAAGCCTCTATTCTAATGTCACCTTTTCAATGAGCCCTTCCCTGATGACCCTATTTTAAACAGAAAGCCACCCCCTTGCGCCAGCCCTCGCCATGACCCAACGGGTTTATCATCTCCATCGTCCAACATACAACAAGTCCCTCCGTTTATGGTCTACCTCCCACATCTAGAACATAAGCTTCATGACTGCACAATTTTTTGTCTGTTTTGTTCACCACCGAATCCCCAACTCCTACAGCACATGGCAGGCGTTCAGTAAGTAATTGCTGGATGACTGAATATCTCTTACCCTTTCACCTAAACTTTCTGCTCTTGACGCTCTCTCCCTTCACACACTTTTTCCACATCTCCTAAAAGGTGGCTTCAAGAGATTTTGAAGTGAGTCCTAAAGATTAGGGATTGGTAGAATTAGACACAAGGCAAAGCAAAAATGGATCACATAGAAATGCATTCTCAATTCTCTTTCTGGCAGGTCAATGAGGAGATATTCCTGCCATCTTCCACCCCAGTGTCTCTGCAACCGTGATTTAGACCATGTACCCAGAGTCCTTGATTCAGCGCGGTGGGACCACCGCCAGTCATCATGACATATATCATTCTACAGCAGAAGGAACAGACCCAGAGCTGTCAAGTATTTTGCTGAAGGCCAGCAAGCCTGTAACTGGCAACTCTAAGACTTAACCCTTTGTCAGCCTGATGCCGAAGCCAGGCAACAAATTCTTCTTCACAGACCCTGCACCTCCATTCACCATTTATTAAGGCGTGGCTTCCAACAACCTTAAGATCTGGCAGTGGCTTTATTGTGGCAGATGTTTACGTGGTGGGGTTAATTCCCAGAAAACTGATTCCATATTAGGGTGGCTGATTTTTGTGCTGTGCTTTGTTTAAAACTTTTGTATCATACACACAAATGTCATTTTACAAGTTTTTTCAATCACCAGTCAATTATGTATCTTAAGAGTTCCTAGCTGAAAAGAAAAGGAGAAGGAACGATAAGGCATAAAGCAGAGCAGCAACTGGTCTCTGAAATCAACCCTCCCACATCCCTCGGTTTTACTGTTTCCAAAACAAACATTTGTTCCACACTAACAATTCTGGATTTGGAAAACACTTTTAGAAGATTTGACGTGGCCAGGATACATCACTTACAGGTTTCAGAAGGCATAGCTTTTCTTTAGAAACAGAGAGTGCTTTGCAAAGAAATATTTAAATAAATTGTGAGGGCCACAGTGTGCATTCCAGTTCACATGAGTCTGTTGTTTTAAGTTCCAAGAGATGTAATTCTGCCCCTCTTAAAGTCATTAAAGTCCTGGGTTTTGTACGTATGCAAACTTTATGCAAAGGAAGAACATGAGAAGCTCTCCAACTTCATATCTTCTTACTGTATTACTTAGTCTTGACTGCCGCAGCAACATTTGCCCCAACTATTTTGCATTTAATTTTCGAAAAATCCTCAAGTCTTATCAGGATTTGGGTTTTTCTCTTGTTGTGCTGACTTCAACATCTGGGACTGTCCACTGTTAAGAAACCAGCACAGACTAAGAGATTTCATCACTGCTAAAATTCAACTGATTTCTAAACATAGTTTTCTGAAACAGAATACAATAAGAATTCGATACTTACCAGTTAGTGTTCTCCTCCACGGAGTCACACCCTCTGGACAAACATAGTGAGATCCATACTCTCTGGGTAAATAAGTGTGCATCCTCATGGACCTTGGAAGACACTGAAAAGTAAATTCCTCTATTGCTTAAGTGCATGCCTTAACGCCAGTTACCATTCCTCTTACGTACTATCGTATGGCTGGCATTCCAACTCGAATTCCTCAAAAATGAAATAAGACATTTTATAAATGAGTTAATGATACATTTCCGAATTTAAAAACCATTCCCACTCAAGGAAGGAAAATGTACTAGATGCTACGGTGTTTAAATTCATTCTTAAGTTAGCATGAATGGTGCAAGAAAGCATTTTGTAAAACAATGTAATGTCCTTGCAGAGAGGGAAACAGCTGTCGCCAAGAAACCCGCATTATAATGCATCAAGAAGATCTTTCTCTTTACAAAACACAACATAGAGAAGCCTAAGTAAATCACTGGCTTACTCCGAAAGAGCAAAGATTTTGGGTTCATGCATTTGGAAACTAAACTTATTAAATAAAACTGGTAAACATATCTACGATAAATAGTGCTGGTTAAAGGTAAAGGAATCCTAAAATTACAAAGTACCTTTGTATATTTTTAGAGATAACATCACTGGTTATTTTGAAATTAAATAATATGGATTTATATATTAAAATACTAAAAACCTAGGACATATAAAATATCTGGGGTTTTGAGGGTCATAAGTGTGGGAATTTTTAGTACCTAACACTAATAGTGAACAACTCTTTTCACTATAAAATTACACTATTTATAAAAGACTTTACAACTGAATTAAATATGAATAATTGGAACATGCCAACCCTAAAGTGCCTTTAACAATTAACTGTGGTATCTCGGCATCTCGCTCTCTTCCCTATCACTGACTGCCACGTTCCACACTTAAGTAAAGGGTGGAGAGAACTAGTTGAGAGCGCTGAAGATCAAAATCAGAGAGGGAAAATAAAGTGGAGGCAGTAGACAGGGATTAAAAGGGTGTGTTTTACCTTTCTTTGAATGTGTGTTTCAGTGATTAGCAAGGTTCATGAGGAGGTACACATAAAATATCCCAAAGATCTCTTTCCAAACAGGAAATATCAATACCAATAGTAACCATCATGTGACTACTGCAAACATGCAATGAAGTATCCAGCCATGCAAAGTCACAAGGACACCAGAAGAAATCAATGTATTTCAATACCACGGTTTTGAAACTGAACTTTGGGCTGGACGACCCAGCCAAGTCATTTTTACACATAATAAATTAGAATCATGGGTAATTTAGGCTTGAAATGTGAATAAAGTCATTTAAAACTTGCAAAGAAAGGATGTGCTTATCAAAGAAATAACTACTTAATGGACACAAGAGTTATAAATAACCATTTCAAATGATCCACTGTAGTCATATTTAATTAAACATCTTTTGAAAAAAATTAGAAACTGTTTTCGGGGGCGGGAGAGGCAGCACTGGAAAGAATGGCAAGTCTCTGTAAGCCAGTAACGCTTCCTTTCCTCTCTAGTCAGTCACAGTACTTTTCCCTTCTATCCTCATCTCCCTCTAATGTAGCCCAATGAAAATCTAATTCTGAAAATATAATTTTAATTTCATTCTCAACTATTTATTAAGTACCAACATCACACCAAGTATTCGGGGAAACTGGAGAAAAGTCAAAGACGTGGTTCCCTACCTTTGAGGGACTGCTATTGATTGTGTACATTCAAATATTGAACAAATAACCATTTAGTTACATTCAAGGCACTGTGCTAGGAGCTGGAGACTTAGCAATGAGCATGGCTAACAATGTACCTGTTCATCCTGTAATTAAAAGTGTGGTGGGCTTCCCTGGTGGCGCAGTGGTTGAGAGTCCGCCTGCCGATGCAGGGGACGCGGGTTCGTGCCCTGGTCCGGGAAGATCCCACATGCCAAGGAGCGGCTGGGCCCGTGAGCCATGGCCGCTGAGCCTGCACGTCCGGAGCCTGTGCTCCACAACGGGAGAGGCCACAACAGTGAGAGGCCCGCGTACGGGAAAAAAAACAAAACAAAACAAAAAAGTGTGGTAAAATCTAAGGATAAGAAGTACAAGGTGCCATAGAGCATCTGCTGGGTGAACTCCTCTGAGGAAAGGGGACCACTAAGAAGTGACAACTGACCTTGTGAAGAGAAAGAGATAACTAGACAAAAGCTAGGATAAAGGAAGGCAGGAAAGCAAGCAGAGTAGGAAGGCAAGCATTCCCAGCACTGAGGAGTGAGGAGGAGGTTGGTAGATTCCAGGAGCTGAGAGAAGGTCAGTGTGCCTGGAGCACAGAGCGAAGGGGGTGGGGCAGAGGCTAGTGAAGCAGACAGAGCCCAAATCACATAGGGCCTTAGATGCATTAAGCAACAGAATATTCAAATTGTAGTTTTAAATGCTTTGAAATAGCATGCTGATTATACAGTTGAAAAGGATTAGAAAGCAGGGAGGATGGAAAGGGAGGGAGGTAGTGGTTGAGGATCACTTGAACCCTCATAATAGCTTGGACTAGGGTGGAGGTAGTATTGCTGGAGAGAAGTGGGTGGATTCAATATTTAAAACATAAAATAAACAGGATTGTATAAACAAGTAGTAAAAGACAGGTAGTATCAAGGATGACTCACTCCCCACATCCCTGCTTGAAAGCCAGGTGGATAAGAAGGTTACCCATTAGGATAGGGGACTCTGGAGGGAGCCCAGATGTCTAGAGGAAATAGCAGGAGCTGGGTTCTGGACTCCCTAACTTTGAAGTGACATTGAGGCATCCGAGGAGAGAGTACAAACAGGGAATTGTATATACAGTTCTGATACTCTGAAAAGATCTGTTATAAATAAGAATTAATATAGAATAGATAAAATTTATATAGATGATATTTAAGCCAAGGGTGTGTGGATAAGATTGCCTACAGAGCAAATATAGACCAGAAGTGGAGATCTGCTACTGCAAAACAATTTCATCCCAATAAAAAAAAAAAAGGGTGTTGAAGAATTCAAAGTTTAAAAAAGATCCATCACGAGTGTTTTGGCATAATATTTAATTTTAGGTTCTGGACTATTCCTAACACATCATTAGAAAATAATCAATCGATCTGTGTAGGGGTAGAGGTGATGACAGGGTATATGCAGGTATATAAAAAGAAATTATTTGGCATTAATATTGTTCTGAGATTAAATTAAGAAGGAAAAAAAAAAGGAAAGGGAACTTCCTCTTTCAGTAACAGCAGAGTAGGTAATTCTAATCAGCTCTTCTGATGAGGATAATTTAAAAAGCCGGACAAAATATAAAAATCATCTGTACAAAGGCATATGGAAACTAACAAGGTAGTGGAAAAATTTCGCATCCAGGATCTAAGAGACAACGGAAACCCAGAAGGTTAAGCATGTAATTTGGGGCCTGGTTTTCCCCTGGAAGCATTTGCTGATTCTAGAAAACGCTCCTGAGGGGCTGAAAACTTAAGCAGCCTTTCTGACAGCCTTACAGAGGCACTGGTAAGCCCCCCGGGATAGGACAAGGATAATCCTAAAGTAGCCCAGAGATTGGTTCAAGATGGCAGAGTAGAAGGACATGCGCTCACTCCCTCTTGCGAGAGCACCGGAATGACAACTAACTGCTGAACAATCATCGACAGGAAGACACTGGAACTCACCAAAAGGATACCCACATCCACAGACAAAGGAGAAGCCGCAATGAGACAGTAGGAGGGGCGCAATCACAATAAAACCAAATCCCATAACTGCTGGGTGGGTGACTCACAGACTGGAGAACACTTAGACCACAGAGGTCCACCCACTGGAGTGAAGGTGCTGAGCCCCACGTCAGGCTTCCCAACCTGGGGGTCCAGCAACGGGAGGAGGGATTCCTAGAGAATCAGACTTTGAAGGCCAGTGGGATTTGATTGCAGGACTTCGATAGAACTGGGGGAAACACAGACTCCACTCTTGGAGGCACACACAAAGTAGTGTGCACGTCGGGACCCAGGGGAAGGAGCAGTGACCCCCACAGGAGACTGAACCAGACCTACCTGCTACTGTTGGAGGGTCTCCTGCAGAGGCAGGGGGTGGCTCTGGCTCACCGTGAGAACAAGGACACTGGCAGCAGAAGTTCTGGGAAGTACTGCTTGGCATGAGCCCTCCCAGAGTCCGCCATTAGCCCCACCAATGAGCCCAGGTAGGCTCCAGGGTTGGGTCGCCTCAGGCCAAACCACCAACAGGGAGGGAGCCCAGCCCCACCCAACAGCAGACAAGAAGATTAAAGGCTTACTGAGCCCTGCCCACCAGAGCAACACCCAGCTTTACCCACCACCAGTCCCTCCCATCAGGAAACTTGCACAGTCCCTCCCATCAGGAAACTTGCCTCATAGATAGCCTCATCCACCAGAGGGCAGAGAGCAGAAGCAAGAACTACAATCCTGCAGCCTGTGACACAAAAGCCACATTCACAGAAAGACAGAGAAGATGAAAAGGCAGAGGGCTATGTACCAGACGAAGGAACAAGACAAAAGCCCAGAAAAACAACTAAATGAAGTGGAGTTAGGCAACTTCCAGAAAAAGAATTCAGAATAATGATAGTGAAGATGATCCACGACCTTGGAAAAAGAATGGAGGCAAGATTGAGAAGATGCAAGAAATGTTTAACAAAGACCTAGAAGAATTAAAGAACAAACACCTCAAAGAATTAAAGAACAAACAAACAGAGATGAACAATACAATAACTGAAATGAAAAATACACTAGAAGGAATCAGTAGCAGAATAACTGAGGCAGAAGAATGGATAAGTGACTTGGAAGACAGAATGGTGGAATTCACTGCCACAGAACAGAATAATGAAAAAAGAATGAAAAGAAATGAAGACAACCTAAGAGACCTCTGGGACAACATTAAACACAACAACATTCGCATTATAGGGGTCCCAGAAGGAGAAGAGAGAGAGAAAGGACCTGAGAAAATATTTGAAGAGATTATAGTCGAAAACTTCCCTAACATGGGAAAAGAAATAGCCACCCGAGTCCAGGAATCGCAGAGAGCCCCAGGCACGATAAACCCAAGGAGAAACATGCCAAGACACCTAGTAATCAAACTAACAAAAATTAAAGACAAAGAAGAGTTATTGAATGCAACAAGGGAAAAATGACAAATAACATACAAGGGAACTCTCATAACATTAACAGCTGATTTCTCAGCAGGAACTCTACAAGCCAGAAGGGAGTGGCACCATATATTTAAAGTGATGAAAGGAAAGACCTACAACCAAGGTTACTCTACCCGGCAAGTATCTCATTCAGATTCAATGGAGAAATCAAAAGCTTTACAGGCAGGCAAAAGCTAAGGGAATTCAGCACCACCAAAGCAGCTCTATAACAAATGCTAAAGGAACTTCTCTAAGTGGGAAACACAAGGGAAGAAAAGGACCTACAAAATCAAACCCGTAACAATTAAGAAAATGGTAAGTAACATACATATCAATAGTTACCCTAAACGTGAATGGATTAAATGCTCCAACCAAAAGTCACAGTCTCGCTGAATGGATACAAAAACAGATCCACATATATGCTGTTTACAATAGACCCACTTCAGACCTAGGAACACATACTGACTGAAAGCGAGGGGATGGAAAAGATATTCCTTGCAAATGTAAATCAAAAGAAAGCTGGAGTAGCAATACTCATATCAGATAAAATAGACTTTAAAATAAAGAATGCTACAAGAGACAAGGAAGGACACTACATAATGATCAAGGGATCAATCCAAGAATAAGACATAACAATTATAAACATATATGCACCCAACACAGGAGCACCTCAATACATAAGGCAACTACTAACAGCTATAAAACAGGAAATCGACAGTAACACAGTAATAGTGGGGGACTTTAACACCTCACTTACACCAATGGACAGATCATCCAGACAGAAAATTAATAAGGAAACACAAGCTTTAAATGGCACGATAGACCAGATAGATTTAATTGATATTTATAGGACATTCCATTCAAAACCAGCAGATTACACTTCCTTCTCAAGGGCACATGGAACATTCTCCAGGACTGATCACATCTGGGGTCACAAATCAAGCCACAGTAAATTTAAGAAAATTGAAATCATATCAAGCAACTTTTGTGACCACAAGGCTATGAGATTAGAAGTCAATTACAGGGAAAATAAATGTAAAAAACATAAACACATGAAAGCTAAACAATATGAACTAAATAACCAAGAGATCACTGAAGAAATCAAAGAGGAAATCAAAAAATACCTAGAGACAAATTACAACGAAAACACGACAATCCAAAACCTATGGGATACGGCAAAAGCAGTTGTAAGAGGGAAGCTTATAGCAATACAAGCCTACCTCAAGAAACAACAAACATCTCAAATAAACAATCTAACCTTACACCTAAAGAAACTAGACAAAGAAGAACAAACAAAACCCAAAGTTACTAGAAGGAAAGAAATCATAAAGATCAGAGCAGAAATAAATGAAATAGAAACAAAGAAAACAATAGCAAAGATCAATAAAACTAAAAGCTGGTTCGTTGAGAAGATAAACAGAATTGATAAACCATTAGCCACACTCATCAAGAAAAAAAAGGGAGAGGACTCAAATCAATAAAATTAAAAATGAAAAAGGAAAAGTTACAACAGACACCACAGAAATACAAAGCATGCTAAGAGACTACTACAAGCAACTCTATGCCAATAAAATGGACAACCTGGAAGAAATGGACAAATTCTTAGAAAGGTATAAGCTTCCAAGACTGAACCAGGAAGAATAGAAAATATGAACAGACCAATCACAAGTAATGAAACTGAAACTGTGATTATTCTTCCAACAAACATAAGTCAGGACCAGATGGCTTCACAGGGGAATTCTATCAAACATTTAGAGAAAAGCTATCACCCATCCTTCTCAAAGTCTTCCAAAATACTGCAGAGGAAGGAACACTCCCAAACTCATTCTAAGAGGCCACCATCACCCTGATAACAAAACCAGACAAAGACACTACTAAAAAAGAAAATTACAGACCAGTATCACTGATGAATATAGATGCAAAAATCCTCAACAAAATACTAGCAAACAGAATCCAACAACACATTAAAAGGACCATACACCATGATCAAGTGGGATGTATCCCAGGGATGCAAGGATTCTTCAATATACACAAATCAATCAATGGGATACACCACATTAACAAACTGAAGAATAAAAACCATATGATCATCTCAATAGATGCAGAAAAAGCTTTTGACAAAATTCAATACCCATTTATGATAAAAACTCTCCAGAAAGTGGGCATAGAGGGAACCTACCTCAACATAATAAAGGCCATATATGACAAATCCACAGCAAACCTCATTCTCAATGGTGAAAAACTGAAAGCATTTCCTCTAAGATCAGGAACAAGACAAGGATGTCCATTCTCGCCACTATTTAACACAGTTTTGGAAGGCCTAGCCCTGGCAATCAGAGAAGAGAAAGAAATAAAAGAAATACAAATTGGAAAAGAAGAAGTAAAACTGTCACTGTTTGCAGATGACATGATACTTTACATAGAGAATCCTAAACATGCCACCAGAAAACTACTAGAGCTAATCAATGAATCTGGTAAAGTAGCAGGATACAAAATTAATGCACAGAAATCTCTTGCATTCCTTTATACTAATGATGAAAAATCTGAAACAGAAATTAGGGAAACACTCCCATTTACCACTGCAACAAAAAGATTAAAATACCTAGGAATAAACCTACCTAGGGAGACCAAAGACCTGTTCTCAGAAAACTATAAAACACTGATGAAGGGAATTAAAGATGGTACAAACAGATGGAGAGATATACCATGTTCTTGGACTGGAAAAATAAATATTGTGAAAATGACTATACTACCCAAAGCAATCTACAGATTCAATGCAATCCTCATCAAATTACCAATGGCATTTTTTACAGAACTAGAACAAAAATTCTTAAAATTTGTATGGAGACACAAAAGACCCCAAATAGCCAAAGCAGTATTGAGGGAAACAAAAGAGCTAGGGGAATCACACTCCCTGACTTCAGACTATACTACAAAGCTACAGTAATCAAGACAATATGGTACTGGCACAAAAACAGAAATATAGATCAATGGAACAGGATAGAAAGCCCAGAGATAAACTCACGCACCTATGGTCAACTAATCTATGACAAAGGAGGCAAGGATATACAACAGAGAATGACAGTCTCTTCAATAAGTGGTGTTGGGAAAACTGGACAGCTACATGTAAAAGAATGAAATTAGAACACTCCGTAACACCATACACAAAATAAACTCAAAATGGATTAGAGACCTAAATGTAAGACTAGACACTAAAAACCCTTAGAGGAAACACAGGAAGAACACTCTTTGACATAAATCACAGCAAGAACTTTTTTGATCTACCTCCTAGAGTCATGGAAATAAAAACAAAGATAAACAAATGGGACCCAATGAAACTTAAAAGCTTTTGCAAAGCAAAGGAAACTATAAACAAGACGAAAAGACAACCCTCAGAATGGGGGAAAACATTTGCAAATGAATCAACGGACAAAGGATTAATATCCAAAATATAAAAACAGCTCATGTAACTCAATATTAAAAAAACAAACAACCCAATCCAAAAATGGGCAGAAGACCTAAATAGACATTTCTCCAAAGAAGACATACAGATGGCCAAGAAGCACATGAAAAGATTCTCAACATCACTAATTATTAGACAAATGCAAATCAAAACTACAATGAGGTATCACCTCACACCAGTTAGAATGGTTATCATCAGAAAATCTACAAACAACAAATGCTGGAGAGGGTGTGGAGAAAAGGGAACTCTCTTGCACTGTTGGTGGGAATGTAAACTGATACAGCCACTATGGACAACAGTATGAAGGTTCCTTAGAAAACTAAAAATAGAATTACCATATGACCCAGCAATCCCACTACCAGGCATATACCCAGAGAAAACCATAATTCAGAAAGACACTTGCACCCCCAATGTTCACTGAAGCACTATTTACAATAGCCAGGTCATGGAAGCACCCTAAATGCCCATCGACGAATGGATAAAGATGTGGTACATACATACAATGGAATATTACTCAGCCATAAAAAGGAACAAGACTGGGTCATTTGTAGAGACGTGGATGGATCTAGAGACTGTCATACAGAGTGAAGTAAGTCAGAAAGAGAAAAACAAATACCGTATATTAACGCATATATGTGGAACCTAGCAAAATGGCACAGATGAACCAGCTTGCAGGGCAGAAACAGAGACACAGATGTAGAGAACAAACATATGGACACCAAGGGGGGAATGTGGCATGGAGAGGGGGTGGTGATGTGATGAATTGGGAGATGGGGATTGACATATATACGCTAATATGTATAAAATGGGTAATAAGAACCTGCTGTATAAAAAAATAAAATTTTAAAAATTTTAAAATAAATAAAGTAGCCCAGCCTTTGCAGAGAGAATAACCCAGTTTCAAGTCATCTGACGCATGAAACTGGATTAAGTGAGACTTTATTGCTAGTGCAGTTAAGTGGCTGTCAGAAGAAAACATCTTCCTTTCTAGAGGAAGATATTACCCTAGGTCTCAAACACTTCTATGAATAATTTGTCAAAGACAAGATCAAGCACACAATCAATAATATCCAGGCACACAAGAGATAATATGAATGAGAACCAGAAGATGCAACAGGAAATAGAAAAGTACCAAAAGGAGCCCCAGGTATTGGTGCTCTCTGATACATCCCTGGTTCAAAAGAATAAAAGATACTATTGAGAATTTTGACAGAAAAATCAAAGATACTTTTTAAAAAGGATATGGCAGATTTTTTCAAGAGTTAAACAGAAATTCCAGACCAGAAAAATACAATAATCAAAAGCAACGTAGACACAGATGAATTAGTGAACTGAAACATGGGCCAAGATAACACTCAGAATGAATCACAAAAAGAAAAGGATGGAAAAGAAGATAAAGGACATAGAAGATACTATGAAAAGGTCAAATATATGTGAAATTGGAGTCCTCGAAGGAGAGAAAAGATTAAGCAGAGCATTATTTTAAAAGATAATGTCCGAGAATTTTCCAAAACTGACAAATTAAGCCACAGATTCAAGAAGCCACACATGTGCTAGCAAGAAACCTCCATATAGATAGGCCAAAATCCTGTTCATAAAACATCTATTTACAAATAGCCCAATCAAAAAATGAGTGGAAGATCTAAATAGACATTTCTCCAAAGAAGACATACAGATGTCCAAGAGGCACAAGAAGAGATGCTCAACATCACTAATTATTAGAGACATGCAAATCAAAACTACAATGAGGTATCACCTCACACCAGTCAGAATGGCCATCATCAAAAAATCTGTAAACAATAAATGCTGGAGAGGGTGTGGAGAAAAGGGAACCCTCCTACACCATTGGTGGGAAGGTAAATCAGTACAGCCACTATGGAGAACAGTATGGAGATTCCTTAAAAAACTAAAAATAGAGCTACCACATGATCTAGCAATTCCACTCCTGGGCATATATCTGGAGAAAACCATAATTTGAAAGGATACATGCACCCCAATGTTCATTGCAGCACTATTTACAATAGCCAGGTCATGGAAGCAACCTAAATGCCCATCGACAGAGGAATGGATAAAGATGTGGTACACACATACAATGGAATATTACTCAGCCGTAAAAAGAACAAAATAATGCCATTTGCAGTGACACGCATGGACCTAGAGATTGTCACACTGAGTGAAGTCAGTCAGACAGAGAAAGGCAAATATCATATGATATTGCTTATATGTGGAATCTAGAAAAATGATACAAATGAACCCATTTACAAAACAGAAATTGAGTCACAGATGTAGAAAACAAATTTATGGTTACCAACCATAAATTGGTATATTTAGGAAATATAAATATAAATATAAATATATTTAAAGATATTTAGGAAAGGGATAAATTGGGATTGAAATATACACACTACTATATATAAAATAGGTAAGTAATAAGAACCTACAGTATAGCACATGGAACTCTATTCAATACTCTGTAATGACCTATATGCGAATAGAATCTAAAAAAGAGTGGATATATGTATATGTATAACTGACTCACTTTGCTGTATAGCAGAAACTAACACAACACTGTAAATCAACTGCATTACAATAAAAAATTAATTTAAAGAACTGAATGTGAAATACATTTTCAGGCCAAAAAAGAGAAACAGAATTTGTCACTAGCAGATTTGTACTAAAGGAAATACTAAGGGGTATTTTTCTTCAGGCAGAAGAAAAATGATTCCAAATGGAAACACTATAGGCAACAAAAAATGATAAATATGTGGGTAAATCTAAATAAATATTGATTATATAAAACAGTAATAACTGTGAGTCTTGAAATACATAAATAATTTAAATATCTGACAACAATAAAACATAAATAAAAGCTCATATTATCAGAAAGAAGGTAAAAATACCAATGAACATTAAACTTCGGTAATGTGTCTTCGTTATAATCCCTGAGGTCACTAACAAAGGAAAAGTAAAAGAGAGTTCCAAGCTAACGGGACGGGGCGGAAAGTAAAGTAATAAAACCACTTCATTAATTCAAAAAAAGGAAATAATTGACAAAAAAAGAACACCAAACAGAAAAAACAAATAAATAGTAAGATAATATATGCAATTAAAAGTAAATGGATGAAATGTTCTAATTAAAACAGAGTCAGATTGGATAAAAAATAAAACCCAAACATGTTGTTTACAAAATTAATCTAAAACATTAGGATAAACCACAGAGTGGAAGAAGATATTTCAATACATAACCAACAAAGGACTTGGATTCAGAATACATAAACATTAGTTTGTGGTATATTATATGGATATACCACAATTTGTTTATCCATTCACCTGTTGATGTCCATGTGGATTATTTTTCGTTTTGGTTATTACAAATAGAGTTGCAATGATATTACTGCAATAATTACAGTTGTAATTACTATTATAATTATATACAAGTATTTATATAAACACTTGCTTTAATTTCTCTTAATCCTTAGACGTGAACTGGTTGAGTGATTCAATAGGTGTATGTTTAAACTTCTGAGAAACTGCCAAACTGTTTCCCTAAGTGGTTGTACAACTTTATTGATACACTTCCACCAACAGTGTATAAGAGTTTGAGTTGCTCCACATTCTTGTCTATACTTAGTATTATCAGGGTTTTTTTTAGTACATACACCCTAACAGGTGTATAAATTTATTTGCATTTATCTAATGACTAATGATACTGAACATCTTTCGTTTATTGGCTATCCACAAATCTTTGGTGAAGTATCAGTTTAAATGTCTTGCCTTTTTTTAAATTGGGTTGTTTTATTACTGAGTCTTGAGAGTTCTTTGTGTATTCTGAACACATATGCTTCATCACGTATGTGATTTATATTTTCTCCCATTCCATGACTTATTTTTCATTCTCTTAACTGCCTTCTGAAGAGCAAAAGCTTTACACTTTCATGAAATCAAATTTATCAAATTTTTCTTCTATGGATCATACTTTTAGTGTCATATATATAAAGAAATCTTTGTGTACCCAAGGTCACAAAGACTTAGTCTTATGTTTTCTTCTAGAAGTTTTTACGATTTTAGTTTTTAACACTCAGGTTTATGATCTATTTGGGGTTAACTTCTGTATGTGGTACAAAGTATGGACTTTTTTCTCAACTGACCCAGCACTATTTGTTGAAAGGACTATCGTCTCTGCAATGAATTGCCTTTGTACCTGTGTTAAAATCAACTGGGAACATATCTATGGGCTTTTAAAAAATCTCTCCGTATCTCCCACTGATTTGTCTTTATACCAGTATTCATAGTCTTAATTGCTATGCTGTATATTAGGTCTCAAAATCAGGTAATAAAAGTCTTCCAACTTTCTCCTTCTCAAAATTGTTTTGGCTATTCTAAGTCCTTTGCATTTTCATATGAATTTTAGAATTCACTTACTTTCTACAACAGAAAAAAACCCTAACCTGCTGGAATTATTATTTTGCATTAAATATATAGATTTATATTTATATTTATATATTTATATATTTATATAAATATATAATAATACTGAATCTTCTGATCCATGAACGTGGTGTATCTCCGTTCACTTCGTTCTTTTATTATTTCTCTCAGCAATGTTCTATAGTTTTCAGTATACAGGTCTTAACACATTTATCAGATTTATCCCTAAGTATTACATACTTTAATTGTTTAAGAAAAACTTCAATTTCCAATTGCTTATTGCTAGTGTGTAGAAATACAATTTATTCGTACATTTATCTGGCATCCTGCAACCTTTCCATACTCAGCAGTTCTAAATATTTTTCTTTTGTAGATTGCTACATAGATGACAATGTCATCTGACAGAAAAAGGCAGCCTTATTTCTTTCTCTGAAATGTGGATACCTTTCACTTCTTTCTGTTGCCTTTCTGCACTGGTTACAATACCTAGCACAGTGTTGAACAAATGCAGTAAGAAGTGTACACTCTTGGCTTGTTCCTGATACTAGGGGAAAACATTCAGTCTTTCACCTTTAAGTACGATGTTACCTGCAAGTTTTTCACAGAGGAGGTTCCTATCTCCTCCTAGTATGATAAAGTTTGGGGTTTTTTCTCCAGGAATGATGTTGGGTTTTGTCACATGCTTTTCCTAAATCTACTGAGATGATCAGATGGTGGCATTCTGTTTTTTGTTTTGTTTTAGTTTGTTGATATGATGACTTATACTGATTAGATTTTGAATTTTAAACCAACCCTAAGTTACTGTGATAAACCCTGATTGGTCATGATGTATTAGCCCTTTTATATTGCTGAATTTGATCTGCTGTTTTTCAAAAGATGTTTGCATCTAAGTTCATAAGGGATAGGCATCTATGGTTTTTTTGTAATGTCTATGTCTTATTTGGGTATCAGGATAATGCTAGCCTCCTAGAATCGCTTGTGAAGTTCTTACTTTATCCTCTATTTTCTGGAAGAATCTGTGTAGAACTGTTATTATTTCATTTACATTTACCTTAATTTTTACCACTTCTGGAGCTCTGCATTTCTTCACGTAAATCCAATTTCCATTTGGTATTATATTACGTCTGCCTTAAAGAACCTCCCTCACCATTTCTTATAGTGTAAGTCTAGTACAATGAATTCTTTCGATTTATTTGTCTAAAACCAAAATAGTTTTTTGCCTCCATCCTTGAAAGGTATTTTCACTGGGTACAGATTTCTTGTTGACCTTTTTTGCTGTTGTTGTTGCTTTTGCTTGCAGTACTTTTAATACACATTCCACTGCTCCCTGGCCTGCATATTTTCCGACCATAAGGCTGCTTAGTTCTCACATTTGTTCCTCTATATTTAACGTTTCTTTTGTCTCTGGCTGTTCCCAAGGCTGTCTCCTATTTTTCATTTTCAGCAGTTTGATCACGATGTACCTAGGCGGACAGTGTGTGTGTATTTACCTTGCTTGGCGTCCTCTGAGCTTCTTGGGTCTTTGGCTTGTTGTCATTGATTAATCTCAAAGAAGTCTTGGCCACTATTTCTGCAAATAGTTCTCTCTTCTCTCATTCTGAGACTTTGATTGCACGTGTATTATACCACTTTATACTGTCTCAAAGCCACTGAATGCTCTCTTGCATTTTTTCATTATTTTTTATCTTTTTGTTTGTTTAGATAACTTCTACCTTCAAGTTCACTGATTCTTTCCCCAGTTGGCCCTGTTGGAGAAACACTTCATCTCTGATATCATCCTTTTTTTATTTCTAGGATTTTCATTTGATTCTTTTATAGTACCCAACCCGCTGCTGAAATTCCCTGTATGTCCGTGCATGTCACTGTGAGGAAGTGGGCAGTGCTGTGTCCCCTGTTCCCCAGCAGCAATCATCACCATACCTGCATCACCAGAGGAGGTCCTCTCCAGTCTCCTACCCCGGCCAAGGCAAGCAGGCCTGGGGAAAAGAGCTCACAAGTGAGTGCAAAGTTCCCTTGAGTCTGCAGCTCTGAGTTATTCCAAACTGACACACGAGCCCACAGATCAATCTTTAAAAACTTGTCCAAATTTTAGCTGATTTTTTCTAACAATTCTTTGGGGTGGCCACGTCTTCCTCTTACACTCTTGTCAAAGGTCAGTGTCTCTGTGTCCCATCTTTCCTCAGAGAGCTCCTCTGAATACAGTCCACTTGATTGCTTTGTGACCACTTCTGACGGGCTCAGGAAAAGTTATGATGATGTGAATTTTGTGAACATGCCATTGTTGTTAGAATGGGAGTGATGTTTTCTTGCACACGTCTATATCCTAAGTAGAAGTGGAACTGATTGCTTTGCTTCTGAGCCTTGAATATTCCTTACTCTCTTATAAGCTTAACCATACATTTAAAAGAATGCTTCTTGTACTTTATCTAGAGCTTCTAGATGTTCTGATTTGGGAACATATTCTAGGCTATCCGCTTCACCACACTGCCAAAAGCCTAGTTAATCCATACAGTTTTAAATCAAACATTTCAGACCTTTATTACAGTGGAGCATGTGAATATCTTCTTTGTTTTAGAGTCTTGCAAGGATTGTAAATTAAAATATCCATAAATTATCCTTTGTATCATCCAAATGCCTAAAGTCAGAAACAATATTCAAGTATTTCTGTGATAACGGTGGTCCCGTTATCACAGAAATAAAAGATTTTCTAATTAAGAAATTCAGAAGTTCCAGCTCATTTTTATCTTAGGCAGGATAAAAATAACATGATTGAATGACTAAGAAGCACATGTGAGAACACTGGTCTCCACTAGAATTTAGCTTACTGAAAGGGAATATTTTTAGATCTATTAAGAATATTAGCTTATGTAACTTTTTATAAATGCCCAGAAAAAACTATATCTGCAGCCAGTGTTTCCACTGAATTTACTACTATTGTCTAATAATTAATGATGTTACTCTATTTTGTCCTTAAACACAAATGGATATACATAAAAAGATATAACACCGACATTATTTTCAAAATGCATTGTGATCAATGTATTTTTATTTTTCAGCTGTAAACCATAGAAGAAAGAGTCATTTTATACCATCTGTCCATGCTCTCTAATTCCTTTGGTTAATACTACTTCTTTTTTTTCTTAGTGAACTGGAAGAATAAGTTACACAATTTTATGCTTCCTATCCCGCAAAAACTCCTCATAAGGTCAAGTCTGACCCTGATGATTTTTCTCCATCAATCTGACATTATAGGAATAACTTCACTTTCTTCTTCACCTTACTTCACATGAGAGTGTCCTTCAATGCTAAACCTGTCAGTAGAGTCCTACTCTACTGCGGGCCCTTTATGACCTGTAGGGAGTTAGAACATCATGTCCTGCTTATTATGTATAACTGTGTTGCCTTTACAAAATCCTTGTGCTTTTTTCAGAACTTAACTTTTAACTTAACTCACAAAACATCACCTAGAGTGAGGAAGACAGGTACTTTTATTTTTGAACTGCAAACCAAAGGAAAAAGCAATTTGTATCATTTGTTTGTGCTCTTTAATTCCTTTAGTTAAGACTATTTCTTTTTTCCTTGGTGCACTGTAGGAATAAATTATATAATTGTATGCTTCAACAAAATATCTAGTCAAAACACTGAATTTTTTAAGCCTAGATTTTCTCAACTGTCAAATGAGAATAAATACATGGTGTGGAGTTGTTATAAGAGGTTTAAAAGGATGTGTCTAAAGCACTGAGCACAGGGCCTGGCCCACAGGAAGGGTTCCTCACATTATTATTATCGGTTATTCACATATCCGTGCTACTTGAAATAGACCTTAAAAAGTAAGTAAAGCTTTTAGTAACAAATATATTTATTTACATAGTAAAGGCTATCTATAAAAATTTTAAAATAAACTTTTAAAAATCTACCTCTATTCAGTAGATATAAAATGCTCAAATAATCACATTGGGAAAAACATAATATAATAAAAGTAGAACTAATGAATATTTTCAGAATCAAAAGATTCGTAGACCACATCTACTGATCTCAAATGATTAAGTTTCATATTGATGAATTATGTCTCTTTTATCCTTTCCCTAGTATATATCTTTCTCCAACTCCTCCCCCAAAAATGGTCTCTCTAGAAACGTAAGTCAGCATTATATCACTCCACTGATATCATGTTTTTACTTCTCATCCAAAAATGCCATTAGTGGATCAAGTGTCACTGGTCTTTCAGGTAGACACTTATTGTCTCAGAATATCAAGCTCAATCAATGCTCATTTTAAAATTATTTTTGAGTGCCTGTTTTTGCCAAGCACTGTTCTAGATTCTGGGGATACAGTGATAAATCAGACTGACAAGTCTTCTGCCCTTATGGAAGAAAGAGAAAAGAAGGGTAGGTGATGAGATCAGAAAGCTAGTCAGGGTCATTTTAGGGCATGGTAAGGAGTTTTACTCTATCTGAAATGGGAAGTTACTTGTATTACTTTCCTGTGGTTGGTATAATAAATTAGCACAAACTGAGTGGCTTAGAACAACAGAAATGTATTCTCTCACAGTTCTGGAGGCCATTAGTCCTAAATCAGTATCACTCAGCCAAAATCAAAGTGTTGGCAAGGACACACTCCCTCCAGAGGCACTAGGTAGAATCAGTTACTTGCCTCTTCCAGCTTCTGGTAGTTGCTGGCATTCCTTGGCTGGTGGCCTCATCACGGCAATCTCTGCCTCTGCCTTCACACTGCCTTCTCCTCCATGTCTGGGTCAAATCTCCCTCAGCTTTCCTCTTATAGGGATACATCTGATGGCATTTAGGGCCCACCCAGATAATCCAGGATAATCTCCCTGTCTCAAGATCCTTAACCACATCTACAAAACCTCTTTTTCTAAATAAGGTAACATTTACAGGTTCCAGGGATTAGGACCTGATATCTTTGGGAGGCCACTGTTCTGCCTACCACACCACTTTAGTAGTTTTCATTCAAGAAGAAAAGATATGACTGATCTCTCTGAAAGATCTTTAAGAGATCTCACTGAAGAAAAAAATTAACTATGTGAGATGATGGAGGTATTAGTTAATTTGATTGGGGTAAGCATTTCACGATGTATACATATATTAAATCATCACACTGTACGCTTTAAATATATACAATTTTATTCATCTAAGTAATGCGTAAATTGATGCTAAATAAATGAACGATCTCTGGCTGAATGGGCTCCAGGGAGCAAAGGGGAAGCAAAAGGTCCAGTAAGGAGGCCTCTTGCAATAACCACAAGACAGATGACTCAGGCTGAGGAACTAAAATTATATATTACATATTTGTTGCAGTCATTATGAGCTAATGAAGAGGTTGTATAGCAGTTAAGAGAGAGGACTCAGGAGTCAGACTCCCTATTCAAACCTAATTATACCACTTGCTAGCACCGTGACTTTGGGCAAGTTACTCACCTAAGTTGCTTCTTCCTCAATCAAGTGACCCTTACAGAACTGCCATGAGCATTCAAAGAGATAAAAACATGTAAAACGTTTGACAGAGTTCAGTGCCTGACACATTGTCAGACCTCAATAAATGACCTACAGTTATTTTTATCTCTTCCTGACGTTGCACATTTTTTAATAGACAATTTTACGCCTTATTTTGGTTCCCAAAATAAGTGAAAAAACGATAACAGGGTTCAATAACTCAACAGGTAGAGACTTTCTTTTTGCACTTCATTTATAAAGGAGTCACTGATATTACATGGTTAATTATATCGTTACTATTTCACATATTATAAAGGACCACAGTATTTCAGAAATTTATCCTGACAAAACAAATTCTTTCATTTCTAGACAACCAGAAGTTCAAGTCAAATCTAACATCCAATATTAATTCAACTTAATATATTGTGGAAAGAATTCAAACTTAATCAATAAAGACCACAGAAAAAACCTGTTTTCCTTTTCAAAAGATACCCTAGGATGAAATCAAATAAAACAGATATAACTACTACAGTTGTTCCTTGAACAATGCAGTTTAGGGGAGTCAACCCTCCAGGCAGTGGGAAACCCACATATAACTTTACAGTTGGCCCTCCCTCCATATCCCAGGTTCCGTAACCACAGATTTAACCAGCTTCTGATCGTGTAGTACAATGGCACATGTGTATTGAAAAAGTCCAAGCATAGATGGGCCCAGCCAGTTCAAACCCGTGCTGTTCAAGAGTCAACTGTATATTCAGAAGTGTCTCATATCTAGAATTAGATAGAGAATTTAAATTGGAGGTCAAAATATTTCCTTTCTGGACTCTTATTTAAATTAACCTTGAGACGAGTGATCTAACTGCACTATCCTTCATCATCCACTTAGATATAACTTAGAAAGTAAACTGAAGAAATACTGTGGGTTAGCTCAGTTCTAATCATGCCTCTCTTTCTGCCACTTTATTTTTAACCTTAAATTCCTTCATCTCTAAAGCAGTGAAAATAGCAACCTATTTTTTAAACCATTTTTCAGTCAATTCATTATTGTAAAGATAAAATACAAATAAAAAAACACAAAAACAGAATGAAAAACATCTTGTTTGGTGAATTTCTATAATACATAAGCCCAGAAATATCTCCATCACTTTATCTGATGTTCTTTAAGGTAAAGAGAAGGTACAGCAGGAGTTCTAAAAGCGACTTATACTACTGTTATAAATATGAAAAGAATCTGGGCAATGATTAACTTCTTACATAAAATAATTATTATTCATGTCTTTAAAGTCTCTAAAAATAAACCATTCACTGAAGGTTAGCACTGGAGCGTATTCCAACTATTTTTCCCCATCGATTTAATAAATTATCAACCAAGACACTCAAAACCAGCAGAACCATACAGAAGCTCAAGCCAGAAATAATCTGGAATTCATCCCTCGCTTTCCACATCTGATCCATTACGTAGTTCATTCTCTCCCAATAAATGCATCTTGGATGTATCCACCACTCTATTGTCCTAATTAGCCGCCCTCATGCTGCAGCTTCCCAACTCCTGCTCCAATCCACCCTCCACACAATTAGCAAATGATCATTGTAGCATGTCCGTGGGATAAGTCACCGCCCTGCTTAAAGTCTTCAGTGGCTCTCCACTGTCCTAGGAAAGAGCAACACTTGCATATGCTCCGTCACTGTCCTCTCTTCGATTCACAACCCACCCCCACCCACTGGACTCCAACCACGCTTACCTCTCGCAGTTCCACCAAACTCTTCCTGCTCTCTCTGCCTGGACCACTCATTCCTGACTACTCAAATGGCTGTTTCCTCCTATCCCTTCAGTTTTCAGTTCCTCAAAGATGTGTCCTTGTCCTTGACCTCCCAAAGCATAGTCAGTATCCTCCCACTTTCCCAACTCCCCCAATGGCCCCCTCACTTGATCCTGTTCTTTACACTCACTCACTTGTTTAATGTCTGTTTCCCCCTCTGGAAACGTCCTTGGGGTTGAGTTCTCTGTTTTGTTCACCTCTGTTTTCTCAGTGCTTAGAACAGTGCCTGGCACACGGGAGGTACTCAGTAAATTTTTATGAATGAATGAATGAGAAGGCCGTTATTACTAAATGCTCATTTTGAGACACAAGATTGCTTTTTTTATAAAACTAGCTAAGAAACTATGGCCATGGCAAGAGTGAATAAAGTGGCTATGTGCAATTTTTGTCATACTTTTATCAGTTGGAAGTAACCACTCACAGAAGCAAGGCAGAATTAAAGAAGGTTCTGTGAGTACCAACAAGTCTTAATAGTATCTGAATACTATGATTTTAAATGATTTGCTCATAGGTTTTAGAATTTGATGTGGGGTTGCTTAAATGTTTAGCTGCCTACATTTTATATTAAACCCTCCATAAAAGTCATTATTATTGCCCCCATAAAGAAGTGCTTCCCATTTGCTTAATTCTTCAGCATTTTTACATAAATCAGAATCACACAATTAAATACTCTCCTATGCTTGTTCTTTAATTGTTTTCCATAGTCTTTATGTCTTCCTGATATAGAATCTAATCTGGGGCTGTTTTCTACCTTTTTTAGTACAGGGCAAAATAAATGAGAATCCTACATAAATGGCTGCTACTAAGATTTTCTTAGTATATATTCATTAGTATACATTTTCTTTACATCCCTTTCTTCAGTTAATCTTCTGTATTATGAATTAAACTTAATAACTTTAAAAGCTTAATAAAATCTTACCCTCTCTAACTCAGTTATATAGTTTCTGCAGAGACATTTGATTCTTTGTATAAATATGCTCTATATGTGAGTATATAATATTCTTTATACATTCCCATGAAATCAAGATTTCTCAGGAGTTATTATTTAGTTAACTTTATTGTGAACTCATTAGCAAAGGATTTTTTTCAAAATAATTTAGAGACCACCTAAAGCTCACTACTGTCTATGCTTCATCTTTTACTCTTGCTTTATGAAACTTTTAACTTGCAGTATGCGGCCTGTGGTCTGGATTTAGCCTGCTCAACACAGAGTATACACCGTGCTCAATATTTTTAGCTTTAAATTTCATTTGCTTATGTACAATAACTCCTTAGTTAAGACGACCTAACCACCTGTTCCCTTCTACTACTGTTTAACTGGTACTCCCAGGTGACATGCTAACAAGCTTAGGTCAGTTAATATCACTTCAGTTGAATGTGAAATTAAACCTAGACTGTGTAGACTTAATTCCATTGAAATTATGGAATGATTTGGGAAAAACAGACATGAAAAAGCTTCATTCACTTTTGAATCACACATGATACTAAAACAAACATCTTCTCAATTCACCACCGTAATCAGTAAAAAAAAAAAAAAAAAAAAAATCCATATCGCCTGCATAGAAACGTGGACATCTTATAAAAATAACGTGGTATATCCCTGATCTACATCACTGGAAACATGCCATATATGCCTAAAAATAAAACCCAAGGACACACTAATAATTACAGTATTTTAAACACATATAAATTAATTTAAACTTTATAAAAAAGTTAAACCAAACAGAAAGTCAAAGCAAAGTCTACAAAACTCACTATTAGCAAACAGAATCCCCGTTAGTAGGTAACCTCCCTGACCCCATTAGTATTATAAGCTCCCTGAAGACACAAAGACATCATCTGTTCTGTTCATTCAAGTTCTAATAAAGAACAGCACTTTGCACATGGTACAAATAAATAATAAATAGCATGTATTAAATATTTAATATTATATATTAATAATGAGTAAATATTAAATAGAGAAAAGAAAGTTCTAGTAGATCAAATATTTTGTTTATGGCAGGAAAACTAATTCTGAAGGAATTTAGGAAGCAATTAAATATAAAACTAAAACTGCAATGGCCACAATTCAATCTTTAGCAGGCACCACGGTGATTATTAGGACTATCAGTTAAACCATATTATAAATGTTCTAGAAATACTATTAATATATATTTAAGTCAACAGAATACCAAATAAGGTAGCTATGATTTTATAAGACTAAGATTTTTTTTGAGCTACTGAAAACATTATAATGTCTCTACTGAGAAAATGATTAATGAAATCTTTACAGTTTAAGATCTAGATTTCTCCATTTCCATCAGCTAATTTCCTTAAATATTTTCAACATAATTCAAAATGTTTATCATAATACTTCCTCCACTCAAGGATTAGGTACAAAAGATCAGCCATCGAAAGCTCTGAAAATTTCTCCTGACAATGACAACGTACTACTGGGAAAAAAACGGTGAATTCAAATCTTATTTCACAGCAACTTACTCTGACTTTTGGCAAGATTCTCCGAAGTGTCTCAGCAGGGTTCTGTCGCATCAGAAATGGAAGATTTGCAATCACGCTTGTTCCTTGGATATCTTGACCAGCACTTACAAAGAAAACACAAATTTTAAATTTGTAACTATAAATTTGTAATTATAATTTACATTATAAAAAGCAGGGATTAACTTCAAAACAACTGCTTTTTAATAACGAACACTCAGACTTCTGACAGTTTTAAACTTTAAACACATCATCTAGATATACAAATAAAGCCAGAACTGAAATTTCTGGCTTTTTAAGTCAATCTTATAACAAAGGCATGAAGATATTAATTATGCTTATGCTAAAACAAGATTCTCTATCTACACACACATCTTGCTGAAGTCTAAAAATTTTGAGACCATTATTAGTTACTTTAAAATTCTACCTTATTTTTTCCTGTGACCTGCCAGTTTGCTATACTTTATAAAAATATAAATGATAAATTTCATTATGGTAAAATATTAATAATCATAACAACAGCAGGGACAGCAACAAAATCAACTACAGCAGAATCATACAACTTTCTTCTAGGACAATGAAACTACCTATTGCACTAGATTGAGTCGCCAGAAACTTAACGATATATATTCTATATTCTTAAAAGTCAGTAGGGTATATTTATATGGTACCTTTTTGATAGAATATTCATCAGGTCACTAAGGTTTTACCAAAATAATCTGTGATACTCTAGTGGCCTAAATACCTCAGAAAAAGTGTTCTGATTCTTCCAAAAAACCACTTCCATGCAAACAAATTATTTGTTTTTAAAACATAAGCTAACCAACATAAGTGGTGCAAGTACTTGAAATGTATATAAAAGATGCTAGTAAACGTGGCACCACCTCAGAGGGAAACTCCACCTATCCTTAACTGATACCAATTTAAATGTTAATTACTGATGCCGTAATATTTATTTACCTTAACTAAAATTATTTTTACTTAACTCTTCAAATGGAATTATTTATTATAGGTATATAAGACCTTAACATGGTTTTTTAAAGAATTTTTAAAGCATTATATTTATCTGCTTCAGAGTTTTATAAGTTCTGTTAATAAGCAGAATATTCTGATTAAATGAAGCTGCCCTGCTGTGAAAAAAGGCTTTTTCCCTGCTGCAGTACGGTAGGCTGTGAAATACAGGTCAGCACAATCATTCCACTATTCTCATCACTCTCTAAGTGAACACTTTAAAAGACAAAATCAAGAAGGAAAAGAGAAGGGAGGGAAACAGGAGACCCATGCCAAGGTGAGGAGGAGATCAAAAGAGGGAAATTAAAACTGCATATAAGGTACTACTTGTAGTGGATTGAATAGTGGCCCCCCCAAAAAACATGGCTACACCCTAATCCTGGAAACTGTGAATGTTATCTTAATTTGAAAAAGGATCTTAAAGAGAAATGTAAATCAAAACTAGAATGAGGTATTACCTCAAACTGTTAGAATGGACATCATCAGAAAATCTACAAACAGTAAATGCTGGAGAGGGTGTGGAGAAAAGGGAACCCTCTTGCACTGTTGGTGGGAATGTAAATTGACACTGGGCACATACCCAGAGAAAACCACAATTCAAAAAGACACATGCACCCCAATGTTCGCTGCAGCACTATTTACAATAGCCAGGACATGGAAGAAACCTAAATGCCCATCGACAGATGAATGGATAAAGAAGATGTGGCACATATATACAATGGAATATTACTCAGCCATAAAAAGCAACGAAATTGGGTCATTTGTAGAGATGTAGATGGACCTAGAGACTGTCATACAGAGCGAAGGAAGTCAGAAATAGAAAAACAAATATCGTATATTAACGCATATATGTGGAACCTAGAAAAATGGTACAGATGAACCAGTTTGCAAGGCAGAAATAGAGACACAGATGTAGAGAACAAACGTATGGACACCAAGGGGGGAAGCGGCAGGGGGTGGGGTGGTGGTGTGATGAATTGGGAGATTGGGATTGACATGTGTACACTGATGTGTATAAAATGGATGACTAATAAGAACCTGCTGTATAAAAAAATAATAAAGTTTTTTTTAAAAAGGATCTTGGGATAAAGAGATCATCATGGATTATCCCAGTAGGTTATAAACCCAATAACAAGTGTCCTTAAAAGAGACATTCGGGGGAAAAGACAGAACAGGAGGCAATTTGACCACAAAGCAGAGACTGGAGTGATGCTGCCACAGCCAGAGAATGCTGACAACCACCAGAAGCTGAAAGAGACAAACAGATTCTCCCCTAGAGCCCTGCTGATGCCTTGATTTCGACTCAGTTGATACTGATTTCAGACTTTTGACTTCCAGAACTGTGACAGAATACATTTCTGTTGTTTTAAGCCATCCAGTTTGTGGTAATTTACTGCAGCACCACAGGAAACAAATACACTACTAAAGAACTAAAAGAGAAGAGAAATATCTGAAAAAGTAATGTTTCATATGACAATGACTGGCCCAAAGTAGAGGTTTAGTAAATGTCTCTTAAAAGGATGGATGAATGGATAGCTCACTGCACGAACTGATGTCAGGAATATTTAATATGAATTCAGTGAATTTCATTCACCGAATTTTTTATTCACTAACTTTGCAATTAGTTAAAAAATATGATCACTAATACCTCATAGATGTGAAGACAAAATATTTCATGGAAAAAAAAGCAGAAAACAAAAAATTAAATGGCAGGTTTAAGACCCTAAATATCAACAGTTACATTAAAGTTAAAAATCTAACTACATCAATTAAAAGACAGGGACTGGCAGAGTGGATTAAAGAATATTACTCAACTGAATGCAGCCATAAGAAACTAATTTCAAATACAACAGTATCAGCAGGTTGAAAGTAAAGGACAGAAAATGATATATCACAGAAATACAAATCAAAAGAAAGCAGCTGTGACCATATTAATGTCAGATAAAGTGGACCTCATTGTAAAGAAAATCACCAGAGACAGACAAGGACATTATATAATGATAAAAGAGGAAGTCCACCGAGAAGACATAGCAATTCTAAGTGTGTATACACCAAATACAACTGCAAAAAACAAAAACAAAAAAAAACCTGACAGTGCTAAAAGGAGAAGTTGTCTAGACAAATACACAGGTAGGTGGAGACTTCCACACCCCTCTTTCAACAACGGATGGAGCTAGACAGAAAATCAAGGATAGAGAACTCAACAACACCATCAACCAATAATATCTAATTAACATTTATAGAATACTCCATCCAACAACAGTAGAATATACATTCTTCTCAAGTTCCCAAAGAATATATACCATGAAAAACCACATGCTGGGCCATGAAAAAGTCCTCAACAAATCATACAAAGAGTTTTCTCTGACCACAGTGGAATCAAACTAGCAATCAATAATAAAAAGATAACAGAAAGCTCTCTAAATTCTTGGAAATGAAATCACATACTTCTACATAATAAATGGGTCAAAGAGGAAATTTTTAAAAAATACATTGAATTGAGTGAAAATTATACAACTTTCTGGAACACAGCTGAAGCATTTCAGAGAGAGAAATTTATAACAATAAATGCATACATTTATGAAAGGGAAGAGGAAAAAATCTCAAATCATTAATTTAACTTTCCACCTCGAGAGCTAGAAGAACAAATTAGTCACAATGCAAGCAGAGGAAGGAGATAATAAAGAGCAGAAATTAATGAAATAAAAACAAAAGACAATAGAAAAAAATAAATGAAACAAACACCCGGTTCTTTTAAAGGATCAATAAAATTGACTAACTTCTGGCAAGACTGACAAAGTAAAAATGAGAGAAGACACAAATTACCAATAACAGGATTGAAACAGGAGATATCACTATAGCCCCTGCAGACATCGAAAGGATAATAAGAGAATGCTGTGAATAATTCTACACACATAAAATTGAAAACGTAGACAAAATGGACCAATTCCTCAAAAAACACAAACTGCCACAACTCACCCACTACGAAATACATCATTTGAATAATCCTACAATTATTAAGGAAACTGAATTTATATTTTAAAACTCCTGAAAAAAATCTCAAGGCCCAGATAGTTTCACTGAAGAATTCTACCAAACATGTAACGAAGAGTTAACACCATGCTACACAATCTCTTCCAGAAAACAGAAGAGAACACTTCCTAAATCACTTATGAAGCTATTATTACACTGATAACAAAACCTGGAAAGATTGTAAAAAATATATGTACATAGTAAAAAATATATATACACATATATACACGCACATATACACGTGTATATGTAAAATTCTTAACAGGGACTCCCCTGGCAGTCCAGTGGTTAGAACTTCACGCTTCCACTGCAGGGGGCACAGGTTCAATTCACGGTCAGGGAACTAAGATCCCACAAGCCACGTGGCCAAAAATAAATAAATAAATGTTCAATATCAAGAAAAAAAAAAACACAATCAAAAAATGGGCAAAAGACCTAAATAGACATTTCTCCAAAGAAGATATACAGATTGCCAACAAACACATGAAAGAATGCTCAACATCTGTAATCATTAGAGAAATGCGAATCAAAACTACAACGAGATATCATCTCACACCAGTCAGAATGGCCATTATCAAAAATCTAGAAACAATAAATGCTGGAGAGGGTGTGGAGAAAACGGAACCCTCTTGCACTGTTAGTGGGAATGTAAATTGATACAGCCACTCTGGAGAACAGTATGGAGGTTCCTTAAAAAACTTAAAAAGAACTACCATACGACACAGCAATCCCACTACAGGGCATATACCCTGAGAAAACCATAATTCAAAAAGAGTCATGTACCACAATGTTCATTGCAGCTCTATTTACAATAGCCAGGACATGGAAGCAACCTAAGTGTCCATCATCAGATGAATGGATAAAGAAGATGTGGAACATATATACAATGGAATATTACTCAGCCATAAAAAGAAATGAAATTGAGTTATATGTAGTGAGGTGGATGGACCTAGCGTCTGTCATATAGAGTGAAGTAAGTCAGAAAGAGAAAGACAAATACCATATGCTAACACACATATATGGAATGTATATATGTATATATATGTATATATATTTTTTCTAAAGAAAAAAAAATGGTTATGAAGAACCTAGGGGCAGGACAGGAATAAAAACTCAGATGTAGAGAATGGACCTGAGGACACGGGGAGGGGGAAGGGTAAGCTGAGACAAAGTGAGAGAGTGGCATGGACTTATATATACACTACCAAATGTAAAATAGATAGCTAGTGGGAAGCAGCAGCATAGCACAGGGAGATCAGCTCGGTGCTTTGTGACCACCTAGAGGGGTGGGATAGGGAGGGTGGGAGGGAGATGCAAGAGGGAGGAGTATGGGGATATATGTATACGTATAGCTGATTCACTTTGTTATACAGCAGAAACTAACACACCATTGTAAAGCAATTATACTCCAATAGAGATGTTAAAAAAAAAAAATGGGCAGAAGACCTAAATAAACATTTCTCTAAAGAAGACATACAGATGGCCAAGAGGCACATGAAAAGATGCTCAACATCACTAATTATTAGACAAATGCAAATCAAAACTACAATGAGGTATCACCTCACACCAGTTAGAAGGGGCATCATCAGAAAATCTACAAACGACAAATGCTGGAGAGGGTGGGGTGGAAAGGGAACCCTCTTGCACTGTTGGTGGGAATGTAAATTGATACAGCCACTATGGAGAACAGTATGGAGGTTCCTCAAAAAACTAAAAATCGAATTACCATATGACCCAGCAATCCCACTACTGGGCATATACCCAGAGAAAACCATAATTCAAAAAGACACATGTGCTCCAATGTTCACTGCAGCACTATTTATAATAGCCAGGTCATGGAAGCAACCTAAATGTCCATCAACAGACAAATGGATAAAGAAGATATGGTACATGTATACAACGGAATATTACTCAGCCATAAGAAGGAATGAAATTGGGTCCTTTGTAGAGACTTGGATGGACCTACTCTGTCACACAGAGTGAAGTAAGTCAGAAAGAGAAAAACAAATATCGTATATTAACGCATATATGTGGATTCTAGAAAAATGGTGCAGATGAATCAGTTTGCAAGGCAGAAACAGACACAGATGTAGAGAACAAACCTATGGACACCAAGGGCAGAAGGGGGTGGCTGGGATGAACTGGGAGATGGGATTGACATGTATACACTAATATGTATAAAATAAATAACTAATGAGAACCTGCCATACAGCACAGGGAACTCCACTTCACTGTACAGTAGAAACACAATATTGTAAAACAACTATACCCCAATAAAAAATTAATTAATTAATTTTTAAAAAAGAACTGTTTTCCCAGTCTCTGCATGTATGGAGGATGGAAGCCCGGCTGTGTGCGGCAAGGAGCGGCCCTGGGAGGCTTCAAAAAAAAAATCCTTAACAGAATATTAGCAAATAAAATATAGTAATATGTTAAAGGAAGAATTATACACCATGATCAAATGAGATTTACTCCAGGGATGCAAGGCTAGTTCAATACTCAAAATCAGTGTAATCCATCATATTACCAGGTTAAAGAAGAAAAATATCACATGATCATATCAATGCAGAAAAACATTTGACAAAATTCAACACGCGAACACTGAAATTACAAATACAATATCATTTACAATCACTCAAAAAATGAAATACTAACAAAATTACAGGACTCATATGCTGAAAACACAATGTTAATGAAAGAAATCAAAGGAGACATAATTAATTAGAAAAACCTACTATGCTCATAGATTGGGAAATTCAGCATAATAAAGATGTCAATTCTCCCAAATTGGTGTACAGGTTTAACACAATTCCTGTCAAAATCCCAACAAGATTTTTGGGAGGTAGACAATATTTTTCTAAAATGTATATGGAAAAGCAACAAAACTAGAAGAGGTGAAACAATTTTTAAAAAGAAGCATAAAGTGGGAAGAATTTATCTACGCAATTTTAAGACTTAGTATATAGCTACATTAACCAAGACTGCATGGTACTGGCAGAGAGATAGACAAATAAATCTACGCCACAGAAGAGAGAACCCAGAAACAGACTTCCACAAATATGTATACTCCACAAGCATGCACAGCTGATTTCTGACAGAGGTTCAAAAGCAATTCAGTGGAGCGAAGACAGCCTTTTCAGCAAGTGGTGCTAGAGCAACAGGACACCCATAGGCAAAAAAAAACCTCCAAAAAAACCCCACCAAAACCAAAAAACCCTTGACCTAATTCTCACATTAACTCAAAATGATTCTATAAAATGTAAAACTATATAATTTTTTAAAAACATAGGAGAAAATCTAAATCTAGGGTTAGGCAAAGAGTTCTTAAACTTGACACCAAAAGCAGGACCAATAAAAGGAAAAACTGATAAATTGGACTTCATCAAAATTAAAAACTTTTGCACTGTGAAAGACTTTGTTAAGAGGATGAAAAGACAAGCAAGCCATAGAGGAGGAGAAATATTTGCAAACTACGTGTCTAACAAAGGTGCAGTATCTAGAATCTTAAAAAAAACTCTCAAACTCAACAGTAAAAAAGCACACAATCCAATTAGAAAATGGGCAAAAGGAATGAAGAGACTTTTTATTGACTGTAAATAAGCACACGAAAAAGATGTTTAACATTGTTAACTATAAGGTAAATATAAAGTCAAACCACAGTGAAATATCACTATATACTTATCAGGATAAAAAATGAAACAAAAAATAATTCCACCACCAAATGCAAAGAAACTAAATCACTCATTCATCGATGGTGGAAATGCAAACTGGTACAGCCACTCTAGAAAAATGTTGGCAATTTCTTAGAAAACGAAACATGCAACCAGCAATTGTACTCTTGGGCATTTATCCCAAGGAAATGAAAACTTACGTTCACACAAAAACCTGTGGATGAATGTTTAGAGCAGCTTTATTTGAACCAAAAAATGTAAACAACCTATAAGCCCTTAAATGGGTGAATGGTTAAACAAACTGTAGTCCATACATACCACAGAATGCTACCCAGCAATGAAAAGGAACAAAATATTGACAGATGCAACAACCTGATGAATCTCTAGAGAATTATGCTGAGTGAAACATTAGCCAACCCCAAAAGGTTACATACTGTATGACTCCATTTATAGAACATTCTTGAAATGACAAAATTATACAAATGGAAAACAGATTAAGTGATTTCCAGAGGATGGGTGTGGGGCAGGAGGGAAAGACATGACTACTTAAGTTTAACATGAGGGGTCCTGGGGTGATGGAAAGCCTACCTATCTTGATTGTATCAATTCCATATTCTGGTTGTGTATCATATTATAGTTTTTTAAATGTTATTATAGGAGTGTTGGGCTGCACCCCACAGGCCCACAAGCCTTGTAGTTGCCCAGCCTCAAGACAGAAGAAAAGCCCAGAGACAGCGACAGAGACATCAATGATTTACTGGATAAAGGATCTTACACATCCGAAACGAACGGTCATGGAGCAACACCCCACCACATACAGCAGATGGCAGGCAGGGCATGGCAGCAATCTTCGCTACTCCGGGGAGAAGGAGGGTACCAGTTATAGGGGAAATTGATGTCAGGTTGGCTCATCAGTTACCAAGGAAACCAGCAACTGGGGCAAGTCCCTCACAGCCCCTCAGGTTAACTACCATCACAAGGGCAGATGTTTCCCTTTATTAAAAGTAGGGGGTGGAGCCATTCTGGCTTAAGGATTAGAACAATCACACCTGGGGCAGGGGGAAGCAGGGTCATGTGAGTAGGGTGTAGGTGAAGCAGGGACTGGTTGGGCGGGGGATGTACAAAGAGCAAGAGAACAGCCATGTGGCCTGGCCTGACCATACAAGGGGGAAACTGGATAAAGGGTACATGGCTATCTCTGTATTATTTCTTACAACTGTCTATGAATCTATAATTATCTCCAAATAAAAAGTTAATTTTTTAAAGATCAATGTGACAAAATTTTTTTAAAACACATATGAACATATCAATAGATGCAGAAATCTGACAAATCCAACATTCATTCATGATTTAAAACTGTCAACAAACTAGAAATAGAGGGGAACTTCTTCAACCAGATAAAGGGCATCTATGAAAAACTTACAGCTAACATCATACTTAAACGTGAAAGAGTGAATGCTTTCTCCCTAATCACGAACAAGGCAAGAATGTTCACCATTACTACTTCTACTCAACATTGTGTTAAAGGTTTGAGCCAGTGTAATAGGCAATAATAAAGAAACAAAAGGCTTACAGATTGGAAAGGAATAGGTTAAACTGTAATGTACAAAATAGCTAGTAGAACTGATAAGTCAGTGTGGCAGGATACAAGGACAATATGTAAGTCAACTGTTTTTCTATATACTAGAAAAAAACCATAAATAGTGATTTAAAAAGCAATCTAGTTTAGATTAACATAAGATTATGAAATACGTTTGGAAAATTTGGTAAAAGATGTGAAAGATCTGTAGACCAAAAACTACAAAGCGTGTTGAGAAAAATAAAAGAGACCAACTATATGGAGAGAGATTTAGCACTCGAGGATGAAAGACTCAACGCTGTAAAGAATACTGTACTCCCAAACTGAAGTACAGACTCAACACGATCCCAATTTAAATCCCAATAGGCTCTTTGTAGAAATGAACGAGTTTACTCTAAAATTTGTATGGAAATGCAAAGGAACTAGAAAAGCGGAAACAAATTTGAAAAACGATGAAGTTGCAGGGCTAATACAACCTGATTTCAAGACTTATTATAGAGTTAAAATAAACAAGATAGTGTGGCAGTGGCACAAGACAGACATATAGATCAATGGAAAAGGACGGAGAGAGTAGAGAGTGCAGAAACAGACCCAAACATAAATGGGCAATTGATTTTTGACAAAGGTGACAAGACAATTCAATGAAGAAATGATCATCTTTACAACAAATGGCACTGGAACAAATGGAAAGCCATATGCAAAACACAATGAATCTTTCCCCAACCTGAACCAATAGACAAAATTAACTCAAAATGAATCACGGGCCTGAATGTAAGAGCCAACACTATAAAACTTCAAGAGGAAAACTTAGCAGAAATTCTTAGTGGCCTTGGGTTTGACAAATATTTCTTAAATAGGACACAAAAGATGTAAATTCTAACCAAAAAAAGTCAAAAATGAATTTAATCAAAATTAAAAACATTTGTTTTTCAAAGGCACTGTTACAGAAACAAAAGGGCAAGCCATACCCAAGACATATATCCAACAAACAACTTGCATCTAGAATACATAAAGAACTCAAATTAAATAATAATAAGAACATCCAATATAAAATGGACAAAAGATCTCAAAAATTCATCAAAGAAAAATAGACATGGCAAATAAACATAAGAAAATGATGCTCAACAAAATTCATCATTAGGTAAATTCAAATTTTAATGACAATAAGATACCACTACACATCCACTAGAATGACTAAAATTTATAAAGACTGAACACACCAAATGTAGGCAAGGATGAGGCACTCACACACCACTGGTGGAAATGTAAAATGGTACAACCACTTTGGGAAAGTCTGACAATTTCTTAAAAGGTACACATACCCCTACCAAACAACCCAGACATTCCACTCACAGATATTTACCCAAGAGAAATGAAAGAATACGTCCACAGAAACACCTCAACACGATATTCATCATAGCTTTGTTTGTAATAGACAAAAATTGGAAATGTCCCGAATGTTCACTAACAGGTGGACAGATAACCAAACTGTGATATAGTATGCAGTGCAATACAGAGCTAGTAGTATACAGTGGAATACTACTAGCAGTAAAAAGGAATGAACTACTGATATGCATGACAACATGGGTGAATTTCAAAATAATTATGCTAATAAAAGAAGCCATACTAGGGCTTCCCTGGTGGCGCAGTGGTTGGGAGTCCGCCTGCCGATGCAGGGGACACGGGTTAGGCATTCTATTTTGAACAGTACAAAAGAAAAGGGGCGGGGGGACTCTATTGGAATTAGAAAAGCTATCCTGAACCACACCTCCTTATAAGGGTTATGAAACGAATTTCACATAAATACGAGACATATACAAGGTCCATGATCAAATTCCATATAGTTATTTTTTAAAAAAAGAGAATAAGGACTGAACTAATATTCTTAAAGACAATGAAAGACAGACAAGCCCACAAAATAGCTAATTATAACATACTATTTTTCCACAAGCAAAGGAAAAAAAATTAAGAAAATGTATAAGATTGGGCTTCCCTGGTGGCGCAGTGGTTGAGAGTCCACCTGCCGATGCAGGGGACACAGGTTTGTGCCCCGGTCCGGGAAGATCCCACATGCCATGGAGCGGCTGGGCCCATGAGCCATGGCCACTGAGCCTGTGTGCGTCCGGAGCCTGTGCTCCGAATCGGGAGAGGCCACAACAGTGAGAGGCCCACATACCGCAAAAAAAAAAAAAAAAAAAAAGAAAAAAGAAAATGTATAAGACATAGGAAAAAAACCACATGAATCATAATTATGAAAGCTCAGAAATAAGGTGATAAAACTCAGGAAAGAATTGAAGGAAAATATCTTGGGAAAGACTAAACTATAGAGAACACAAGGGTGAATAAATAAAATAGATAATGCCTTAAGAAAAATAAAAGGTGAGGAGAATAAAAATTTTAAATTAAAAAAAAAACTTTTTAATTAAACAAGATTAAAAAGATTTGAGAGAAAGTGATATATAAGACAGGCAAAGAAAATACAACATACTTTTAATAGGAGTCCCTAAAGAAGCAACCAAAGCAAGGGAACCATCCAAAAAAATTTACTTGAAATGAAAAAAGATTCAAAAGGGCACACTGTGTACCTGAGAAAATCGATCCAGCATAACCAACACCGAAATATATTAAAGGGCTTTAAAAAAATCCTTTGGGCATCCAAGAAAATGAGCAAGTTACTTAGTTATAGAAAAAAATATATGGACTGTCATTAGACTTTGACAGCTATAAGATGTTAGAAAAGCAAATAATAGTCTATTGGTGGCACTGCTTACTATAAAAAGGACATGAAAAAATATAAAAAGAAAGTACAGCTAAATTGTAATCACCGTAATCTCTATCAAACATAAAATCTAAACTTAATTTCTATAATCAATATATGTCTGGCCCTTTTCCCACCAAGGGAGAAAAATACATACATTTGGGTATTCTGTTAAGTATCATTGCTTAGAAGGGAAAGCAACTGAGTTAGCTAGTGGTCCTCGGCCGAGAGTGATCCCCTCCTTCCCGAGGGCACATATGACAATGTCTGGAGACATTTTTGATCATCACAACTTGGGAGATGCTACTATAATCCAGTAGGTAGGATCAAGGGATGCTGCTAAAACATTCCACAACACACAGAACAGCTACCCACAACAAAGAATGCCAATGTCCCAACCACAAAAAATGTCTAAGAAACCCTAGTTTACACAAAGTAACAATTAGTTGGACCATATGAAATTGCCAACATTAGATAATTATTGACCTACAACAACAGTAATTTCATATTTTCAATCTATGCAGTAAGCTTAGCAGAAATATACTGTCAGGGCCTTCAAGGAAATGTATACAGGTTGGTAACCACAATATGCTAGAGCAGTGGTTTCCAAACTTCAGCATGTATCAGAATCACCCTGCAGCCCAGCCAATGCAGGGGACACAGGTTCGTGCCCCGGTCCGGGAAGATCCCACATGCCGTGGAGCGGCTGGGCCCGTGAGCCATGGCCGCTGAGCCTGCGCGTCTGGAGCCTGTGCTCCGCAACGGGAGAGGCCGCAACAGTGAGAGGCCCGCGTACCGCAAAAACAAAAAAACAAACAAACAAAAAAACTGGATCTCACCCCCAGAGATTCTGGGACAGTAGGTCTTAGTGAGGCCTGAGAACTTGATTTCTAACATGTTCGCAGGTAATGCTGATGCTGATGGAGATAATACTCTGAGAGCTGCCATGACAAGAAGAGGGGTCAAATGAAAGAAAGAGGAAACTTCATATTCTCCTTTTTTAGACTACACGTGTGAAATCAGCCAAGCACACAGAAGCAGTTTGCCCAAATGAAGCACAAAATCCATTTGACCTGAATGCATGTATGCACTACTTCTGTCTACAGTTCTGTCTACAGTTCACCAAAGCAATGTTAAAAGTGATGTGGCAAAGAACAGGTAGCAGAGATGGAATAACAGGTAGTCTACTTAAATGCACATTAGAATAAAGTTTGAGGAGGAGTTGGGAAAGGCTAACAGACTTGGAGAAGAGTAAGCTTGGGTGAACATGAAATTGGGGTACTGAGCACCCCCCATGCCCAGGAATTTCTCAGGTGCTGTGGACCAGCTGTTACCTCCTGCTGACTTTGGTCAAAGGTAGTATAAATAAGCCAAATACATGTGGATCTATGCTACCATCACCAAATGGAAGGGACCCAGAAATAATCAGCATAAGTTTAAGTCAACAATATAAAATTAAGTTTATTGCTACGTGATATGGTGTATGTAATTTTTAAATAAATGTTTGATCAATGTTAAACTTTCTTTTTTTTAATAAAATAAGCTTCCTACACTTCAAAGCCTACAACTTTCAAATGAAAGGCACAAGGAACAATCCTCCTGGCTACAATATGAGCTGCTCCTTTTTGCCCCAACTCCGCTATTCTTCGGGGCATGTTCCTTTTCTAGGATACTCAGAAACAAAAAGGACACAAACCCACTCGGCAAACCATTCCTCTAAAACTAAAAAGAACTGGGTTAATCACCTAATCTGTACACTAGTGGCTAAAAGGGAAAGACAGGGGAAAAAAAAAGACTACTGAAATAAATGAATTTAGGACAGCTATCTCTTAAATTAATGTTACTAATTATTTTATTCCCACTGGGGGATGCACCTATTTTAAAGAGCCATTTATAGTAATATCTTAAACCAATGAAAAACAAGTCAATCCACTCAAGCATTTTTTGCTAAAATAAAAGGTTTCACAGTCTTCGTTGTCATCCCAGGCCTGCCACTGTCATGGGCAACTTCATTCAGCTGAATGAGGAACAGCTAGTTTTTGGCCCCCTCTAATTCAAGGATGTCTGGCCCAAAGTTTACATTCCACGATGCTTAGCATGGTATCTAGCACACAGTAAGGGCTCCATAAATACCTGTTGATTTAAATTGAGTCTGTCTCCACATCAGCAACCATTGTCAAAGGTTGGATCACATCATTATCTAGAAACGCTCCATCTGTATAATCTCAAACTCTGTGATCTCCTTTGCTGCTCATAAACTCTTAACTATTTTTCTGTTGCTAAACCCATTTTTACCCTCATCACATTTCTAATCCCTTCAATTCCTTCTTATTCTCCAGTTTCCAATATTCATCCTAGTTCCACTTTCTTCCTTGGCAGGCTGAACCTCCCTATTACTTCAATTACACCCTCACCAATAAACTTACTTCTTCAGTTCTCCTCCTCCTAATTACAACAATAAAAATAGTAACTAATATACTATATGCTAGGCCTTATGCTAATAAACACCTTCCTTGCAGTATTAGATACTATTACTATCTCCATTTTATAGATGAGGAAATTAGGGCTTAGAAAGTTGAAGGTACTTGCCCAACATTACTCAGCCCGGACAACTCCAAAACCCATGCACTGACCATTACATATACCACCACTCTTCCAACCTCTTCACCCAGCTAATACCAAACTCATCCATCTGCTTTTCCATCCCACTCCTGCTCCCAAGCTATGCGGCACTTACTAGAGAGAACTGCGTAATAATGCTGCTTTTAAAAACATACAAGTTCAAAAAACAAAAAAGCCTGTCCTCAATGATACTGGAGGCAAACAAAATGATAACTAATTTGTGGGAGATCAAGAAAAGGAGTAAAAATTCTTAGTATATTATATTTGCTTAAAGCACTTTCAGAAGCATTATCTTGGGTCTCTAGAAATGAGGCTGTCTGTGCTAGTTTATGAAACCCATGCCCTCACCCACAAAGAATAAGCTGCATGTTACAACAGACCTAGATACTGACAATACTGTCTTTCTCTATTCTTATACCTTGTTTCCACCTTCTGAGAGGTCAAAATCTAAAGAGCAAGACAGATTCACATGCTAAAAATTCTAACTGTAGAGCAAAAAGTCCTAATCCTCTTTGCACAGCTAGACCACCCTCACGGTTTACTGAATCCTAAACCAATTAGAAAAGGAAGAGGGGAAGGAGCAGATGCTACCCAAAGGTGACAACGTCACATAGTCACCACAGGAGAAATTAACTTGAGAACTCTAGCTCTGCTAACTGTTCAACTATGTGTGGGATCCTAAGTGATCTGTATACACAGAGCCTGTGATCCTAATCCTAGCTGCTCTCATTTCAAATTCCAAAATACAACACAAACTGCTGATACTATGTTTGAATTTGTAACAATGAAGCAGATGTCACACAGGCCTTGCTTTGAGTTCCCAATGAAAACTAAACTTTACATAGTTGATATTTAATTATTTCTTTACTCAAAATAAACAGTTTGCTTTAATGAATAGAAGAAAATTAATGATTAGCCTAGAGAATTAAACTTCCAAGAAAGACAAAACCTCCTTTTAAGACAAAGATGACTCAAGAATTTAAAGCAGAAGATACCAAATACCAATCCGTAACATCAAGAATTTTTCAAATGTGGTGTATTTTCACGTTACTACTATAAAACTGAGTCCTTAATAATGTTAAATCTTCAAAACATCACCTTAAAAAGTTTACGTAGTTAGAGACCCATTCAACTCTACTTACAGTCATCATGCTTAGAATCATAGAGAAACAAATTATATTTTTAATAGCACCGAAGGAAGGTAAAAGAAAACAAACATTTAGACTGATGCTGACTTCTCCAAGTATCTCCATAAAACTCAGATCTGGAGACTGGTTCAAGATGGCGGAGTAGAAGGACATGCGCTCACTCCCTCTTGCGAGAGCCCTGAAATCACAACTAACTGCTGATCAATCATCGACAGGAAGACACTGGAGATCACCAAAAAAGACACCCCACTTCCAAAGACAAAGGAGAAGCAGCAATGACATGGTAGGAGGGGCGCAAACACAATAAAATCAAATCCCGTTAACTACTGGGGGGGGGTGACTCACAAACTGGAGAACAATTATACCACAGAGGTCCACCCACTGGAGTAAAGGTTCTGAGCCCCACGTCAGGCTTCCCAACCTGGGGGTCCAGTAACAGAAGGAGGAATTCCCCAACAATCAGACTTTGAAGGCTAGTGGAATTTCATTGCAGGACTTCTACAGGACTTGGGGAAACAGAAGTGCCCTTGTGTCCATTCTTGAATGGCACACACAGGGTAGTGTGCGCATCGGGACCCCGGGGAAAGGAGCAGTGACCCCATAGGAGACTGAACCAGCCCTGCCTGCTGGTGTTGGAGGGTCTCCTGCAGAGGCAGGGGGTGGCTTTGGCTCACTAAGGGACAAGGACACTGGCAGCAGAAGTTCTGAGAAGTACTCCTTGGTGAACCCTCCAAGAGTCCACCATTAGCCCCACCAAAGAGCCAGGTATGCTCCAGTGCTGGGTCCCTTCAGGCCAAACAACCAACAGGGAGGGAACCAAGCCCCACCCATCAGCAGACAAGCAGATTAAAATTTTTTTTTTCCTTTTTTTTTTTTTTTTTTTTTGGTGGTACGCGGGCATCTCAATGTTGTGGCCTCTCCCGTTGTGGAGCACAGGCTCCGGACGCGCAGGCTCAGCAGCCATGGCTCACGGGCCCAGCCGCTCCACAGCACGTGGGATCCTCCCAGACCGGGGCACGAACCCGTGTCCACTGCATCGGCAGGCAGACTCTCAACCATTGCGCCACCAGGGAAGCCCAAGCAGATTAAAATTTTACTGAGCTCTGCCCACCAGAGCAAAACCCAGCTCTACCCACCACCAGTCCCTCCCATCAGGAAGCCTGCACAAGCCTCTTTGATAGCCTCATCCACCAGAGGGCAGACAGAAAAAGCAAGAAGAACTACAACCCTGCTGCCTGTGGAACGAAAACCACATCACAGAAAGATAGAAAAATTGAAAAGGCACAGGACTATGTACCAGATGAAGGAACAAGACAAAAGCCCAGAAAAACAACTAAATGGAGTGGAGATAGGCAACCTTCCAGAAAAAGAATTCAGAATAAGGATAGTGAAGATGATCCAGGACCTTGGGGAAAAAATGGAGGCAAAGATTGAGAGATGCGAGAAATGTTTAACAAAGACCTAGAAGAATTAAAGAACAAACACTTCAAAGAATTGAAGAACAAACAAACAGAGATGAACAATACAATAACTGAATAAAAATACACTAGAAGGGAATCAATAGCAGAATAACTGAGGTAGAAGAACGGATAAGTGACCTGGAAGACAGAATGATGGAATTCACTGCCGTGGAACAGAAAAAAGAAAAAAGAATGAAAAGAAATGAAGACAGCCTAAGAAACCTCTGGGACAACATTAAACACACCAACATTCTCATTATAGGGGTCCTAACAGGAGAAGAGAGACAGAAAGGAACCAAGAAGATATCTGAAGAGATTATAATAGAAAACTTCCCAAACATGGGAAAGGAAACAGCCACTCAAGTCCAGGAAGCGCAGAGAGCCCCAGGCAGGATAAACCCAAGTAGAAATACGCCAAGACACATAGTAATCAAATTGACAAAAACTAAAGACAAAGAAAAATTATTAAAAGCAACAAGGGAAAAATGACAAATAACATACCAGGGAACTCCCATAAGGTTAATAGATGATTTCTAAGCAGAAACTCTACAAGCCAGAAGGGAGTGGCATGATATATTTAATGTGATGAAAGGGAAGAAACTACAACCAAGATTACTCTACTCAGCAAGGATCGCATTCAGATTCGACAAAGAAATCAAATGCTTTACAGACAAGCAAAAGCAAAAGAATTCAGCACTACCAAACCAGCTATACAACAAATGCTAAAGGAACTTTTCTAAGTGGGAAACACAACAGAAGAAAAAGATCCACAAAAACAAACACAAAACAATTAAGAAAATGGTAGTAGGAACATACATGTCGATAATTACCTTAAATGTAAATGGATTAAACGTTCCAACCAAAAGACACAGGCTCGCTGAATGGATACAAAAACAAGACCCATATATATGCTGTCTACAATAGACCCACTTCAGACCCAGGGACACATACACACTGAAAGTGAGGGGATGGAAAAAGATATTCCATGCAAATGGAAATCAAAAGAAAGTTGGAGTAGCAACACTCATATCAGATAAAATAGACTTTAAAATAAAGAATGTTATAAGAAACAAGGATAAAGTAGACTGTAAAATAAAGAATGTTAAAAGAGACAAGGAAGCATACTACATAATTATCAAGGGATCAATCCAAGAAGATATAACAATTATAAATATATTTGCACCCAACACAGGAGCACCTCAGTACATAAGGCAAATGCTAACAGCTATAAAAGAGGAAATCGACAGTAACACAGTAATAGTGGGGGACTTTTAACACCTCACTTACACCAATGGACAGATCATCCAGACAGAAAATTAATAGGGAAACACAAGCTTTAAATGACACAATAGACCAGATAGATTTAATTGATATTTATAGGACATTCCATTCAAAAACAGCAGATTACACTTTCTTCTCAAGGGGACATGGAACATTCTCCAGGATAGATCCCATCTTGGGTCACAAAGCAAGCCTCAGTAAATTCAAGAAAATTGAAATCATATCAAGCATCTTTTGTGACCACAAGGCTGTGAGATTAGAAATCAATTACAGGGAAAATAAATGTAAAAAACACAAACACATGGAGGCTAAACAATATGCAACTAAATAACCAAAAGATCACTGAAGGAATCAAAGAGGAAATCAAAAAATACCTAGAGACAAATTACAACGAAAACAGGACAATCCAAAACTTATGGGATGCAGCAAAAGCAGTTCTAAGGGGGAAGTTTATAGCAATACAAGCCTACCTCAAGAAACAACAAACATCTCAAATAAACAATCTAACCTTACACCCTAATGAACTAGAGAAAGAAGACCAAACAAAACCCAAAGTTACTAGAAGGAAAGAAATCATAAAGATCAGAGCAGAATTAAATGAAATAGAAACAAACAAAACAATAGCAAAGATCAATAAAACTAAAAGCTGGTTCTTTGAGAAGATAAACAAAATTGATAAACCTTTAGCCACACTCATCAAGAAAAAGAGGGAGAGGACTCAAATCAATAAGACTAGAAATGAAAAAGGAAAAGTTACAACGGACACCACAGAAATACAAAGCATGCTAAGAGACTACTACAAGCAACTCTATGCCAATAAAATGGACAACCTGGAAGAAATGGACAAATTCTTAGAAAGGTATAAGCTTCCAAGACTGAACCAGGAAGAAACAGAAAATATGAACAGACCAATCACAAGTAATGAAACTGAAACTGTGATTATTCTTCCAACAAACATAAGTCAGGACCAGATGGCTTCACAGGGGAATTCTATCAAACATTTAATGAAGAGCTAACAACCATCCTTAAAACTCTTCCAAAATACTGCAGAGGAAGGAACACTCCCAAACTCATTCAACGAGGTCACCATCACCCTGATAACAAAACCAGACAAAGATACCACTAAAAAAGAAAAATACAGACCAATGTCACTGAAGAATATAGATGCAAAAATCCTCAACAAAATACTAGCAAACAGAATCCAGCAACAAATTAAAAGGATCATACACCATGATCAAGTGAGATTTATCTCAGGAATGCAAGGATTCTTCAATATATGCAAATCAATCAATATGATACACCATATTAACAAATTGAAGAAGAAAAACCATATGTCATCTCAAGATGCAGAAAAAGCTTTTGACAAAATTCAACACCCATTTATGATAAAAACTCTCCAGAAAGTGGGCATAGAGGGAACCTACCTCAACATAATAAAGGCCATATATGACAAACCCACAGCAAACATCATTCTCAGTGGTGAAAAACTGAAAGTATTTCCTCTAAGATCAGGAACAAGACAAGGATGTCCACTCTCGCCACTATTATTCAACACAGTTTTGGAAGTCCTAGTCACGGCAATCAGAGAAGAAAAAGAAATAAAAGGAATCCAAATTGGAAAAGAAGTAAAACTGTAACTGTTTGCAGATGACATGATACTCTACATACAGAATTCTAAATATGCCACCAGAAAACTACTAGAGCTAATCAATGAATTCGGTAAAGTTGCAGGATACAAAATTAACACACAGAAATCTCTTGCATTCCTACACTAACAACGAAAGATTAAAAAGAGAAATTAAGGAAATAATCCCATTCACCATTGCAACAAAAAGAATAAAATATCTGGGAATAAACCTACCTAGGGAGACAAAAGACCTGTACTCAGAAAACTCTAAGATCCTGATGAGAGAAATCAAAGAGGACACACATAGATGGAGAGATATACCACGTTCTTGGATTGGAAGAAATATTGAGAAAATGACTATACTACCCAAAGCAATCTTACAGATTCAATGTAATCCTTATCAAATTACCAATGGCATTTTTTACAGAACTAAAACAAAAAATCTTAAAATTTGTATGGAAACACAAAAGACCCCGAATAGCCAAAGCAGCCTTGAAGGGAAAAAATGGAGCTGGAGGAATCAGACTCCCTGACTTCAGACTATACTACAAAGCTAAAGTAATCAAGACAATATGGTACTGGCACAAAACCAGAAATATAGATCAATGGAACAGGATAGAAAGCCCAAAGATAAACCCATGCAACTATGGTCAACTAATCCATGACACAGGATGCAAGGATATACAATGGAGAAAAGACAGTCCCTTCAGTAAGTGGTGCCGGGAAAACTGGACAGCTACATGTAAAAGAATGAAATTAGAACACTCCCTAACACCATACACAAAAATAAACTCAAAATGGATTAAAGACCTAAATGTAAGAGCGGACACTATAGAACTCTTAGAGGAAAACATAGGAAGAACACTCTGACATAAATCACAGCAAGATCTTTTTTGATCCACCTCCTAGAGTAATGGAAATAAAAACAAAAATAAACAAATTGGACCTAATGAAACTTAAAAGCTTTTGCACAGCAAAGGAAACTATAAACAAGACGAAAAGACAACCTCAGAATTGGAGAAAATATTTGCAAACGAATCAATGGACAAAGGATTAATCTTCAAAATATAAAAACAGCTCATGTAGCTGAATATTAAAAAAACAAGAAACCCAATCCAAAAATGGGCAGAAGACCTAAATAGACATTTCTCCAAAGAAGACATACAGATGGCCAAGAAGCACATGAAAACCTGCTCATCATCACTAATTATTAGAGAAATGCAAATCAAAACTACAATGAGGTATCACCTCACACCAGTTAGAAATAGGCATCATCAGAAAATCTACAAACAACAAATACTGGAGAGGGTGTGGAGAAAAGGGAACCCTCTTGCACCGCTGGTGGGAATGTAAACTGATACAGCCGCTATGGAGAACAGTATGAAGGTTCCTTAAAAAACTAAAAATAGAATTACCATATGACCCTGCAATCCCACTACCAGGCATATACCCAGAGAAAACCACTATTCAAAAAGGCCATGCACCCCAATGTTCACTGCAGCACTATTTACAAGAGCCAGGGCATGGAAGCAACCATTTGCCCATCAACAGACAAATGGATAAAGAAGATGTGGTACATATATACAATGGAATATTACTCAGCCATAAGAAGGAATGAAATTGGGTCCTTTGTAGAGACGTGGATGGACCTAGACTGTCACACAGAGTGAAGTAAGTCAGAAAGAGAAAAACAAATATCGTATATTAACGCATATATGTGGAATCTAGAAAAATGGTACAGATGAACCAGTTTGCAAGGCAGAAACAGACACAGATGTAGAGAACAAACGTATGGACACCAAGTGGGGGAAAGCGGGTAGGGGGGCAGGGTGTGATGAACTGGGAAATTGGGATTGACATATATACACTAATATGTATAAAATAGATAACTAATAAGAACCTGCTGTATAAATAAATAAATAAATAATAAAATTCAGAAAAATAAATTATCTAATAAAAACCCTTTTTCCAGAAAAAAAAAAACCCAACATTTAAGGGTCTATTGCCACACAAGATGCTTTACATACATTATCATGTTAATGTTGACAATACATATGCAATATACTCATATCCTTAATTTAGAGTTGAGGAAACTGAGTCCCAGAAAAAAAAACGTGACTTCCCAAAAGTATTCCAACTACTAAACATTAGAGCCAGGATTCCAACCTATGATTTGTAAGTAGCCCTAGGGCTACTAGACCACTAAGGGTCATCGTTCCATCTCTCATAAGAAGTGGCTGAACTCTCAGCCTAAAAATGTCTCTAAGGTGATAATTTTGCAAGAGAAAAATGTGCACACAAATTATTTAGTAATATTCATGTTACAACAAATTCTTTTACTGAAATTTCCAGTGTACATCTTTTACCATCCCAATGTCATGCCAACACAGCGTACAGAAGTATCATGCATTGTGAAGAGGAGACAAACTACTCTTCTGACTAAAGCAGTGTCACCAGTAATAAAGAGAGCATTTCCTTTTGAATGGCTCTTCAACTTCACATATGAAAACTTGAGCTCATTTTTCCCCTCCCTCCTTTTACCAACAGAGGTACCAACAGCCCTCTGCTTCTCCATGGACACATCTTAGAACTACTCTAACCTTTCCTCTCTCCCTCACACCCCACGTCAAATCTCACAACGGTACGCAAGATGAGCATTACCCTCAAGTGTTCTGGGGTGGAATGAACTTATTAAGGAGCAAACACACCTGCTGCATTCATAAATCTTTCCTTATTTTTGTTTTTGTATTGTTTATTTTGGGTTTTTTCCATATATTTCAATATTAACAGGATAATACTGCATGGTAACTTTGATATGTTTTTAATTTAGTATACGTAGAAGGATAATAATTATTAAAATTTAGTTTCAATTATATATATATATTAATTCCCACACACAAACATGTGTGTATATACTAGGTCACAATTTTAAATGTATTCCTTAAAGAATCATGGTAAAAAAAAATTGAAAATCATTGTTCTACAGTATTTTGCAAAGAGTAAAAGGGAAGATTACTAATGGCTGCCCTAAATATATGAGCTCTAACAGGAGTATTGAAAGGTACGTAAAAAATGAGTTCAGGAATAACTACACAAACTTGGAAGATTCCTGGAAACATTGCAATATCTCCCATTATTCTTTTTAATCAGCTTATTTCCATTAAAAAATCCATTAAAAATATTTTTTTAAAATATATAGATATAGGACATAGCAAGGGAAAGGGGATAGCTAAGAGGACTGGGCTTACATAGCAGCCAATTTAGTAAGTGGGGAGCCCAGGAGGAAAACAGAATAGTAACTGACAGCTATAAAAAAAAAGAAAGAGAAAAAAATCACCTGCAGAAAGAAAACCACCCTGTCACCTGCAGAAAGAAAAGATGATAAACAGCTATCATAGGAAGGGAAGGAGACCAGATTACTTAACCTACAGAAGACAGGTGGACTGATATGTTCAATAATTCAGCAAGTATTTATTCCAGAGCTGCTGGGTACCAGGCACTGGTTCTGTAGTCTCCAGCACAATCTAATAATGCTTTATGCCTAGCCAGAGAATTTGTCAGATGACAAATATGGACTGAGTGCTTATTATATACTGGACACTGAGCTAAGCCCTGGCAGGGACATGGTGGTACAGACAGATACAAACCCTGCCCTGTTAGAGCTTCACAGTCAGAGAAGACACAAGTTTAAAAAAACAACAAAAATCAATGGAATCATCCTAAGTGTACAAAGACCTATACAGGAACAGTACACGGTACTATCAAGAACATCACCTAGTTCAGAGGTAGAGGAGGCCTTACAGGAACAGTACACGGTACTATCAAGAACATCGCCTAGTTCGGAGGTAGAGGAGGCCTTCCCTAAAAAGTTGAGCCCTGAAAGAGGAGTAGGAATCAGTGACAAGCGAGAGTAGAAGGAACAGGGTGTTCAAAGGTCCCAGGCTGAGGGGATTTATTCAATCACTTCAGATAGACTTACTGAACATTCAGGATCTACCAGCCACTGTGCTCTGCAAGTAGAAAGAAAACTGTAAAAACAAAGCTCTCTGATTCTGTGTGTCTGAGTGGCTTCTTGCAGAAATAAAATCAATAGGACTTGATACAAAACTAATTACTGAGAGAAAAAGAAAGCGTACAAAATTATTGCCAGGTTTCCCTCCAGTACAATTTAAAAGGATGGTCAGGCTTCAATAACAAATGGAGGCATACTTTGATAAAAAGTGATGAATTCAGTTTGGGGCACACTGAGTTTGAAAAACCAGCAAGGTATTCTGGTAGAGATATGGTGGTGGCAGCACCCAGCAAGCAGCCCTGGCCCAAAGTCTGGGAGAAAAGCCCAAGGCTATAGCCACGTATTTGGAAATCACGTCAGGGAGATGCTAAGTCTAGGAGCGGAGAATATGACACAGAAAGTGAGTCCCTAACACAATATGCATGGATCCTGTCTACTCATTCGACTGATATTACTGTAAATGGGGCACCAAATCAGAAGAAATAGAGTACAAACAAATCAATTACAAAATGTAAAAGCTCATTAGTCACCCCAAATCAACCTGTAAAAGCTGTGTGAAACAATGATTCCTTTTCTCTAATGCTAATGATATGATATAATGGAATGGTGGAGTTGAAGAGGGACTTAGACATGTAATTCACCCCCTTACACTATGACACTAAAGAAACCAACATCCACAGAGACTATGGAACTTTTTCAAGGTTAACTAGCTAGCTATTGCCGGGGTCAGGATACTACCTCCACAAAGCAAGGATCTGATTTAAATAAAACAACAAAATTAAGATCCCTCATGCGTTCCTAAATAACTATTAATTTAATTTCACACGAATATTTTCTTCTTTAAGAGAAACAAAGCCAATTTTCTCCCTACTGTCCCTTAGAGTAAAAGAACTACTTCAGACATTCCTATCATTCCTTTCAGCAATACATGAATTACCAGTCCTCCAGTTATAGTTATCGTGAAGAAAAATATCATCTAAGGAAATATAATTGCTACTTACACCATTTGTAAGTCAATGAGTAAATATGGATCTATAGGAGTAAATAATGATGTATATATCCTACCTAAATTATAAATATATCTCAAGATTTTATGCTTAAATTTTTTAAATAAATTTACTTATTATTTTATTTATTTATTTTGAGGTGCACTGGATCTTTGTTGCTGTGGACGGGCTTTCTCTAGTTGCAGCGAGCAGGGACCAGTCTTTGTTGCGGTGCACGGGCTTCTCTTGTTGTGGAGCAAGGGCTCTAGAGTGCAGGCTCAGTAGCTGTGGCTCGCGGGCTTAATTGCTCCGCGGCATGTGGGATCTTCCCAGACCAGGGCTCGCACCCATGTCCCCTGCGTTGGCAGGTGGATTCTTAACCACTGCATCACCAGGGAAGCCCTATCTCAAGAAATGTTGTCCAGACTAGGTCCACATGCTTTTCGTATGGAAATCATGAAGAAACTAAGCAGTATAATGGACTTTTAAAATCATAATATGTAGTGACTTTTACTATGAAATAATGATCAAATAAAATAACAAGTCATTCTATTCCTATGTATATTCTGTTTACCTACACAAAACAAAAGGATTTAGAGCAGCACACATGTTTAAACATGCAAAATATTGAACACTTTAGTATTTTTTTTAGAAAATACTAGTCAAAAGAATCAGAGCTGACTAGTATATCCTGAGTTTGGGGGGGGGTGGTTAGCTAGAGAAAAGTAAATAATTTTGAAGGAGCAGAGAAATGTATGTACTAACCACCTGAGGAAAGCTGATAACCAGGGTGAACACGGAGTTAAGTTTAGAGTCACAGAGCAAGGAGGAGTCTCGGCAGCATGATTAGTACGGCTCCCTCACTTCACCGACAGAATTCAGAGGAGCTAAATGATGCTCCCAAGGTCACACAGGTGGTTTGTGGCTGTGCTCTGTGTTTCTTAGCAACAGGGATTAAAAGAAAAACACAAGCTACATAGCTCTCACTGCTGAATAAAAAGAGACATAAAATTAGCCTAGAGACGGATTATATATATATATTCCTATATTCCTTATATATAAATAAGAGACTAGAGTTAACTAATAAAATATATGCCACTTTGGAACATTAAGAAATATTTTTCTGGAAGAAAAAAAAAAAAAAGAAAGGAGGCCACATCTACTTACCCACCATTATACCGAAAGAAATGAGTAAAACGCTGGAATTTCTGACCCTCCAGCAGGTTTCTGCTAATCCAATATTTGAAAACCATCTTGACGAAACAAATGTTTTTTAAACAATGTGTATCTCAGAAAACTACAGAAACCGTGTGAATGTTCCCACTTTGTTAAAAAAAAAAAAAAAGATTTATTAATCTGCTTAAATAGCAGCGACGAGGAGCAGGAAAAACTGAGGATACGCCCAGGTTTTTAACCTGTGACATTAAGTAGATGTTGGTGCCATTTATCCTAGATAAGTAGACAACCCAAATTTGAGAAAAGATCTGAAGGAAGTGATAGAGCTAGCAATGCAATGCGGATATCTGAGGAAAAAACATTAAAAGCAGAAGGAACAGCAAGTGCAAAAGCCCTGAGGTAAATGTGTACTTGGTGTATTTAACGAATAGCAAGGATGGCTGGAGAACACACTAAGCAAAGAAGGGAATAGTAAGAAATGAAGTCAGAGCTGTAATGGGGAAAAAGGGGAGGTCATAGAAATCAGAGCAAGTACATGCTCAAACCATAATGGAACTAAATTAGAAATCAGTAACAAAAAGATATGCAGAAAATCTCCAAATATATGGAAATAAAACAACACACTTCTAAATGACTCATGAGTTTCATGAGTCAAAGAAGAAGTCTTGAGATAAATTTAAAAACTTTTTCAACTAAATGATAATGAAGATACAACATATCAAAATTTGTAGGATGGGGGCTTCCCTGGTGGCGCAGTGGTTGAGTCCGCCTGCCGATGCAGGGGACACGGGTTCGTGCCCCGGTCGGGGAAGATCCCACGTGCCGCGGAGCGGCTGGGCCCATGAGCCATGGCTGCTGAGCCTGCGCGTCCAGAGCCTGTGTTCCGCAACGGGAGAGGCCACAGCAGTGAGAGGCCCGCGTACCGCAAAAAAAAAAATTTGTAGGATGCAGCTAAAGGGAAACTTATAGCATTAAAATGCATATATCAGGATAGAAGAACGATCTAAAAATCAATAACCTGAGCTTCCCTTTAAGAAACTAGAGAAAGAAGGGACCTCCCTGGTGGCGCAGTGGTTAAGAATCTGCCTGCCAGTGCAGGCGACATAGGTTCAATCCCTGGTCTGGGAAGATCCCACATGCCACAGAGCAACTAAGCCCATGTGCCACAACTACTGAGCCTGCGCTCTGGAGCCCGCGAGCCACGACTACTGAGCCCGCGAGCCACGACTACTGAGCCCACGTGCCACAACTACTGAAGCCCGCGTGCCTAGAGCCGGTGCTCCACAACAAGAGAAGCCACCACAATAAGAAGCCCATGCACTGCAACGAAGAGTAGCCCCCTCTCGCGGAAAGCCCACACGCAGCAATGAAGACCCAATGCAGCCAAAATTAAATAAATAAATTTTTTAAAAACTAGACAAAGAAGAGAAAACTAAATGTAAAGCAAGTAGAAGGAAGGAAATAATAAATATTAGAATAAAAATCAGTGAAATTGAAAACAGGAAAACATTAAATAATAATAAATAGAAGAAATAAATGACCTAAATACCCATATATCTATTAAATAAGTAGAATTTTTAATTAAAAATCTTTCAAAAATAAAATTCCAGGCCCAGATGGTTTAATGGGTGAATTCTACCTAACATTTAGGGAAGAGATAATATCGATTCTAGACAATCTCTTCCAGAAAAATAGAAAACCACTTCCCAAGTCATCTCATGAGCATTCCCCTAAAACCAAAAACTAGGCACAGATATTATAATAAAACTGCAAACCAATATCTCTCATTAAAATAGATGCAAAAATCCTCAAAAACATAATAGCAAACAGAGTCCAGAAACATATAAAAGACTCATACATCATGACCGAGTAGATTTCATCCCAAGGATGCAAGGCTGGTTCATCATTTGAAAACTGATCAGTGTAATTCACCATATTAAGGACTAAATAAGAAAAGCCATATATGATGTCAATAGATTCAGGAAAAAAACATTCAACAAGATTTAATATTCATTCATGATTTTAAAAAAACTGTCAGCAAATTAGGACTTGAGGAAACTTCCTTAACTTAATAGTATCCATAAGAAACCTACAGCCAACATCATACTTAATGACTTAATGATGAGAGACTGAATGCTTTCCCCCAAAGATCAGGAACAAGGCTGGGAGGTCCTCTCTCACCACTCAAACAGTGGAGGAATCTGGCAGATGCAACTTCAACTAAGTGATCAAGATTAACACCACCAGTGATAAGTCATGCTGATGTCATGTACCCCTGAAATGATGGGATGAGAGAGGCACGTCTCCTCTACGGCATTCTTCCCAAAAGCCCGTAACTCCAATCTAACAGTGAGAAAAACATCAAGACAAACACAAGTTGAGGGACATTCGACAAAACACCTGACCAGTATTCTTTAAAACTATCAAGATCATGAAAAGCAAAGAAAGACTAAGAATGTGTCATAGCCCAGAGGAGATTAAGGAGATGGGATAACTAAATGCAATGTGATATCCTGGATTAGATTCTGAAACAGGAAAAAAAGGACATTAGTGAAAAAACTGGTGAAATCCAAACAGAGTCTGGCACTTAGTAAATAGTGTTACACCAATGTTAATTTCTTACTTTTAACAAATATACCATGGTTATGTAAAACGTTAGCTTTAGGGGAAACTGGTAATAGGCATACCATAACTCTAAACTATCTTTGTAACTTCTCTGGAAATCTAAAATAATTCCAAAATAAAAATTATTTTTTTAAGAAAAGTAAAAGGTCACTAAAAGATATACTGTATAAACACTAACCAAAAGAAAGCTGGAGTGAGTATATCACTATCAGATAAAGTAGACTTCACACAAGGAATATTTCTAGGGATAAAAACAAACATTACATAGCTACGAGGGGTTACTTCACCAAGAAAATATAACAACCCTAATTGTATATGCATTAATTACAAATATCAAAATACATAAACTACTGGTAAAAATGATATATTTGAAAGCAGTAGACAAATCTGCAATTATAGTTAGAGACTTCAGTATTCCAGTTGTTTAGTCGGTAGAACAAGTAGCAAACATCCTTAGAGATACAGAAGATCTGAAATATATCAACCAAGTTTACTAATTGACATTTATAGAACATTACACCAACAACGGGAGAATACACATTCAAATATACATGGAATAATCACCAAGATCGACCCATGTTCTGGCCAAAAAACAAACCTCAGCAAATTTAAAAGAAATAAATTCAAGCAAAGTGTGTTCTGTGCCCATTACAGAATTAAACTAGAAACGAATAACAGGAAGGTATCTGGAAAAACCCCACAAATAACTGGAAAATTATGTGAGATACACACACACACAAACTGTATGTGTAGATCATCCCCCCTCCCTCCCTCCCCACCATCACCAGAGCTACAAGGAGAGATGCCCAGGCTGTACTTTTGAGAATCCTTTTCCTCTGCAACAATGTCTACTACTTAAGGAGATATAGTTTATAATTTTATTACCAAAAGTGTTTCCAAGCAAATACAGTTTACAAGCTTATTACCAAGAGAATTTCGATGAAAATTCTAAATCCATCAGAATTCTCAGTCTAATTTTTCACCTGAATATGTAAATATTTTTATGCTAGCCATATAACTCTCATTCTGCCCAAAACATATTAAAACCAAATATACAGAACTCTTTAAAGAAAATATTGTTCTACTCTGGTATTTTTCCGGTGACAAACAGTATTTTAGGTTTTATTATAATATTACTGCATCTACTCCTTAATGAAACACAGACACTTTCTGAATTATGAATATCTTCTTCAAAGGTGACCTTTTTTAAAAGCTCTGAAACTGTTCACCTATCCAAGGAGTTTTTGCCCTTACAGGGATGTCCATTAGCACCGCCTAGTGGATGAAATAAGAAACTGAGGTTCAACATCTTTTCCTTATCTTCTTTCTTAGAATTGAAGACAGCCTGCTGAAGCAAGAGGGAACTTTAAATTCTGAGGTCCAACCCATCATATCCTCTGGAGAGAAGAGGGGGAAACGATGTCTGAAGAACTTAAGTGACTTGAATGTGATAGCAGAGATAAGACACCAGGTCCCCTGATTCTTACAGTAGCAAACTGGCCCTTTTCCACTGTACACTACAGCTATGTGGAAAAAAAAAATTAACCTCAATCCTTACCTTACACCACATAGAAAATTTAAGTGGAAATGAATCAGAGACCTGAAATTAAGAGCTAAAACCTCAAAACTTCTAAAAGAAAGCACAGGAAAAAAATTTAATTGACCTAGATTTGGCAAAGATTTCTTACATATAACACAAAAAGCACTAACTATAATGAAAAAAATCAACGAATTAAACCTCATCAAAATTAGACCACAGCAATCTGACTCATAATCACATGTAAAGACGTTCAATGTCCACTGGTCATTTGGGAAATCCAAATTATAAATACAATGAAATACCACTACACTAGACCACTGGTAATACCACCAGAATGACCTAAAACCAAAAAGACTTATCATACCAAGTGTCGGTAAGTATTATGGAGCAATTCAGACTCTCACACTCTCCTGGTGGAAACGTAAAACTGTAGAATCACTTGAAACAGTTTAGCAGTTTCTTGAAAATGTAAACATACGCCTACTATACGACCCAGCCATTCCACTGCTAGCTATTCACCAGAGGAAAGAAAGCACATGTCCACACAAAGATCTGTACATGAATGTTTACAGCCACTTAGTCTGTAATAGCCAAAAACTTGAAGTTACCCAAATGTCCATCCACTGGTGCATGGATAAACAAAATGTGCTATATCTTTAAAATGGAATAATTAACAATAATAAAAAGGAATAAACTATTGATACATGCAACATCATGAATGAAATTCCAAATAACTATGTTGAGTAAAAGAAGCCAGACGAAAGAGTAGCTACTGTATAATTCCTTTCTATAAAATTCTACAAACTGAAAACCAATCTGTAGCGTCAGAAAGCAGGTCAGTGGTTGCCTGGAGCGGGAGAGGCTATCAGAAGAAAGGGAGAAGCAGAAACTAACACGCTATTGTAAAGCAATTATACCCCAATAAAGATGTTAAAGAAGAAAGGGGGAGGATATTACAAAGTTACTTTGGGGAGTGATGGGTATGTTCATTATCTTACTGGTGATGATAGCTTTATGGGTACATACATAGAGGTCAAAATTCATCAAACTGTACAATTTAAATATGTGCAGGTTATGAGATGTCAATATACCTCAGCAGAACTGAAATGAAGTGTATATATACTCGGCCAGTGATCCAGCATTCCATTCTTAGGCATTTATCCAAGAGATATGAAAACATGTCTACATTCTAGAGCAGAAGAATCTGTCACTAACGTATAGTGACAAAAAGCAGATCATTCTTCCTTGGTGGCGCAGTGGTTGAGAATCTGCCTACTAATGTAGGGGACACGGGTTCGAGCCCTGGTCTGGGAAGATCCCACATGCCATGGAGCAACTAGGCCCATGAGCCACAATTACTGAGCCTGCGCGTCTGGAGCCTGTGCTCCGCAACGAGAGAGGCCGCGACAGTGAGAGGCCCGCGCGCCGCGATGAAGAGTGGCCCCCGCTTGCCACAACTGGTGAAAGCCCTCGCACAGAAACGAAGACCCAACACAGCCAAAAAATAAAATAAATAAATAAAAATTAAAAAAAAAAAACAAAAAAAAACTTCAATGCTTTAAAAAAAAAAAAAAAAAGCAGATCATTGGTTGCCTAGGGTCAGGGTGGAGAATTAACTGCAAAGGGGCACCATCTGGAGAGAAAATTTTATAACTACATGAAGTTTCTGGATAGGAAGTTGCCTATGCATCCAAAGTAAAGTATGCTCTGAATTGCCAACAGTGGATTTAAAAGACCAGCAGCAATTATCCTTTACTGAACACAACTCTACACCAGGCATTGTGTCCTCTGCATGCACTTCCTCTAATCTTCTCAACAATCCTGCAATGTAGGTTTTACTCTTCCCAGTTTAGATTAGGAGGCTTGGACTCAGATAAGCAACTTACCCAAGGTCTCTCAATAGATAAATGAGCAAGCCTCGGCCTCCAAGAACATTTCTGGGCCTGTCTTAGTATTTCCGACACTACATACCGCCTTCTCAATGCCCAACATACTTATTAACTAGTGGTGACTTCTATTCTAGTGAAACTTCAGAAAAGTGCGTTTGCTTCCTTAAACAAGTACTTCCTTGAACACAAGTATCTGCTGCTACAATGCCACTTGTTCTCCAGGAGACGCCTAACACATACTACGTACTCAACTAATATTTTGTACGTCTTAACCTGAACTCCTAAGATTCACTCTAAAGTAACTATTAGTTGCATTATAAATCTCCATTATTAACATCTCTGATTTGGAGGGAAAATTACACTGTAAGGCACAGCCACAGACAAGGATATAATAGATTTTGCAATTATGTCTGACCTGATT